>NW_022171096.1:0-27839 GCF_008802855.1 Photinus pyralis | reverse complement strand
ATACAGGGTGATTCCTATAGTACCTGCCACCGTTTGGGAGCGTGTAGGTGGTGCGTAGGGGAGTATTTTGATATAGGACACTTGGGGTCGGAAATCTAAAATAAGGGTGCCAGAGCCAAATTTACCTTCTGGAATTTCGCGCCTGTAGGTAGGCAACCCAACCGGCCGGCGGTGCACACGGAGCGATCTCAGGCGGCGATGTGTGGCTGACACTTGATCAGAATTTTGTTTAAACCCACGAAATCCCGTCTGCAACGACGCGTATCAAGTGAATAAACACTATGGCAATAGTATAATAATAGTTGGCTAGATGTAGGAAGTGCATTGAGAACAACGGTGGCCACGTTGAACACTTGTAAACGTTATTGCTTTTGACTGTCGTTTTCCCTCCTTCCCTCCCATGTCGCTTCCTCGCGCTAACTCGCTCTGCATCGCTCCGCGCGAAACGTCGGTCGGTTGGGTTGCCTACATACAGGCGTGAAATTCCAGAAGATAAATTTGGTTCTGGCGCCCTTATTTTAGATTTCCAACCCCAAGTGTCCTATATCAAAATACTCCCCTAGGCACCCCCTATACGCTCCCAAACGGTGGCAGGTACTATAGGAATCACCCTGTATATATAAATTCTATAATGTAAATATATATTTTCACAAACGGACTTATGTATACAAATACATATAAAAATAATACGAAATTATCGCAAACACATTCGACGTGGATTGCTTGCAAAAATTTCTACAGTTTGGTTTATATAATAATCTTGATTTTTGAAAATCATATCACGATGAACACTCATCATAGCCAAACCATGAAGACGGGCTTGTCCCATGGTACTTCTTAGCCACGTCTTTATCCTCCTTAGTCCACTAAATGACCGCTCCACCGTACATGTTGTGCACGGCAGACAAACTAAAATCTGTAGAGCTGTTTCACTTTGCGAAAAGAACTCGTTTGCCTCTTTTAAAACATCCACCACGGTCAACTCGTCGATCGTTATATCCGCTTTATTCGCCCATAGATTTCGCCAAAGCTCTATTTCACTCGAAATGTTAGGAAGGTTATAAATGTGATTTTAGATAAAATCATATAAACTGCACATGTAAACGTGGACCGTGGTAAGTATATCACACGTTTTTATAAGCAAGGTTCTGTAATTTTTGTGTTCACTTTTCATTTCCAGGGGGGGGGGGGCAACTGCCCCTCCCTGCCTCTCGCTGGCGACGCCCATGAAATGAATACAAGTGGAAATGCGCTTTTTGTAAATCGTTTACGATTCCTTTTTAACTTGTTAGTAAATGTGATGAGTGGTAGAGGGCGTGATGTGACATTAACATAAACTTTGCAGGTTTTTTTTTTTTAATCTCAAATGGAACGATATAATTATTTTATGTCTTACTAACCTATCATAGCACATTTTATATCTGTGATACGCGGGCATAAAGTACCACTTTATGCCCTAGGGCATTAAGTATCACCATAGTAACTCATTTATACTTAATGACAAAACAAACAAATATTTGCGTAATTGAAAATTAGAAACGTCAATTATTAATTGTCAATACCTACTAAATCACAAGATTGTCCTTATTTCGTATAGTTTCTGGAACTTCTTGCTCATTCACGATGAATTGAATTATTTAAAATTACGTTTGACGTTTGGATGGTTTCAATCACATTAACAAATTCGAACTACGCATACTCGATCAAACATAATGAATTATTTTGTAAACGTATTTTGACGAAGAAAACTATTTGTAAAACATAAAATTGTGTATGTACCACGGGCATAAACTGATGTTTATACTCTCGGGCGACTAAAAAGCTCTCGGGCCATATGCCCTCGAGCTTTTTAACTCGTCGCCCTCGAGAATATAAACATCACTATTATACCCTTAATACATAAATAACTAGTATGATATATCAAATAAGATGAAAAAGTGAGAATATTAGCAGCATTTTGATGTTGGTTTTCTAAGCAGAGATATGGAGAAAATACGAACATTCACAAATTTTAATTGCAATATTGATGGTCACTCCAAATCCTTAGAGCATTCTGAAATGCAAAGAGTTTTTCCGCTTTTCCCACATTCAGCTTAACACTCAAATTACCCATTTTACCAACTCACAATTAATTTATTAAAAAAAAATCATTTCAATGTCCTTGCGAACCCAATCCTATTTCCTTAACCTCCGCTTCATTGTGCCCATATTTTGTTTGACTACGCCACGGATTCGACGAATTTGACATCATCCTTTCTTGGTTTTACGTTTTACCGATTTACATAAAATGACGCTGTTCAAATATGTTTAAAATACGGTACCTACCACTTCATAGAAACATACCAGAAAAATTAACACACATGCCGTACGAAAACCAGACTGTAATCCGTCATAGAATTTTACTCCATTTAGCAAAGTAGCGGCAACAATTTTAAACTCTATAAGTACATTATGTCATTACAAATTGCGCGCGTTACAAAATTAGTACGGGCGTACAAAAAAACAACGCCTATTTTACGTCAATTAATATTAATTTATTACGGAATAATATCGTACCTGATATTTCTCAACAACTAAAATAGACGCTGGTTTAATTAGTACGTGTATATTTATGGCAAATATCAACAGATTATACCATTAGCAATTATTTACCGCTAAACAAGTGATTTATTAATATATTTTCATTATCTTCCCAACATTTTATTATCTTTTAATTACTTAACTATGGATAGTATATTTGAGGGCCCGATGAGGAACGGTAATTAAAAATTGTTTAATGATTAAATCGTATAAAACGGCCAAATACATGAATCGTAAAGCTTTAATTAATTACGAAGTGGACATAAAAGGAGTGTCCGTGCATTTATTGGAAGTTTTAACTAGAAATGCTCGTATCGTTTGGCCTATATTTTAGGTAGCCGATGGAAGAACGTGCATTAGGATTGTTCCATACTTGGTGATCTTTGACATGTTTAAAGAATGACACACTATTGTTTTACAACAACTTAATTCGAGAAGTTGAATTATAATAATTTAATAATGTTTCTGCAAGTATTTGTAGGACGTGGGATTGGTTTTGTTCTCTTTGGTAGGAATCATAAAGTATTTAATATATTCCTAACGATCGTGCACTTATTTTATTTATTACATTTATATATGTTACTTACGTGACTTCGAATAGTATTTTCGATCGGTGTGGATTTTTTCATTTTGCTAATGTAACGTTACGGCACAATTTGTGATCAGTCGAATGAAGCTAATTTTCGTTTCTCATGATCACGAGGTAGGTGTAGCTGCCATTTTTAAATATTACGAAAAGGCTTAAATAAGAAAAGGTACGATTCAAGTCAAATTGTATATTTATTCAAAAAACTATCGATTTCGGCCAAATATTAAAAAGATAATTATCAGGCTCAGTTTTGAATAAAAGTAAAAGTAAAATTCGACTTAATGGCTGAATATACAAATATACTGTTGTACAGGGGGGTGTCGTTTCTCTACGTTGAAATAATGCCGAAGGTGAGAACGAGCCACCCTGTAGTGAAAAATTGACGTATTGTCGACGTAATTCTCGGTTTACGTATTGGAAATAGCAGTCGGGACCACCTGTATGCAAAATGTTTCAATCTATTTGATATACGGCCCGGGGGAATTTTGTTCAAAAAGACAAAGAATTAGAAAATGTGTTAAATTTTCACTAATGTTTTTTTATTGCATATTTAGAAATTGTTTAAGTCAGTTAATTGTATGTGTTATACTTGGCGAGTATCATAAACCTTAGAACGCACACGGGAACTTAATCCCCATTTTTTTTTTTTTTTAGTTTTACAGGTACTCATGCCTTCCAGCATATCCCCTATTATCTATAAGTCTTTCTTAATTTTGTTATTACTTTTTATTTTTTTATTTTACAGGAGTTGGCCGTAAAAAAAAAAGTTTTATCTGGCCAGATGTTTTGCAAAGGCGTTTCGGATAAATTAATTGGCTTTATTTTATTAACAACGCCATGGGCGAGATAACGAAGGCAGGTGTGTATCAATACTGGAGACGACGCCATGTTTCGAGAATCGCCGATGAACAACGATATGGAACGGATGGCAAAATAAACGAAGCTGTTTAGCCTAAGACGGCTGGCGCGCCGAAATACTGTTGCGGGTCTATTAAGGGAACCTAAGAACACTCCAAAGACAAATTTTTGAAGACGAACCTACCGAAACAAGTTTTTACAATACTTCTTTCTACCGTTTAATCCATTTTTCCTACGCCTTTCACCAGTTCTTTGTAACACCACCCACACACCCCCTTTTGTTTTTCATTGGGTATAAACAATTCGGCAGAAGCAGAAATTTTCCTTGACGTAACGTTTGTAACGGGTAACAATTTTTCCATTCGAATTGAATTACATTATTTTTACATCCGACAAAGAGAAAAGTATTTTTAGCATGTACACGTGTGAGTAAATAGTATGGATTTTTAAAATTAGTGCACGGTTAAAGAAACATTGGCATTCATATTAAAAGTTCGTAAATTAGACCAGTCAAAATCGACACAAATTCGCAAAACATGCATCTCTGATTTCTTAATATGTTTTTTGGGCCTAGGATAGTGTATACCTAATAACTCTCTAAGGTTGTGGAAAAAGTGTAGCACGCGAAAAACCACAACATTTTTGGACTCGGTCTTCAGTTTTTGCTCTATAAGTATCTCCTAAACTATGCATTTTTCATCAAAAGCCTCTATATACGTTTTTGATGAGCATAAAATATGCGACAATTTAGGTCTACTTGGAGCACTATAAGTAGGAATTATGGCACTTTGCAAATAGGCCAATGTTTTCAAAAAGTTAAAATTTTAGTTTTAGACCTTCTACTAGGCGATCCTACGAGTAGTGGGAGATTTAATTATCTTCAAATTAAACGCACAGCGAGGCCTGTAGGTCTCTTAGTTCTATCAAAATCTCAAAAAACCTATATATAAAGTAGAATCGCATTTTTCTCAAAATGTTCCAAAGTTTTTTGGTGTTCTAATGACAAAGAAGGCATGCAGTGGTAAGTAGGTGGTTGTTTCCCCAGAACTCGTTGCAATTCCACTTTCTCTTAGAGTACTGAAATGATCGTAAATTTCGTATCCGACATTTTTTAGACGCGCTTTATTTTAGTAATATGCGTAACACAGAATAACTTACTTAATCAAAATTAAAAAAATCGTGATCGTTACAATTTTAGATGCCAAATATGAGTTTCATTACAATGGTGTTAATATAAACAAGAAACATTTAAACAGACTACGTGGCTGATTAATACACAACAAAATCTTGGGTCAGTCGGACCCAAGAAGTAATAAATAAAGAACGAAATGGATATGTAACTTGTAAAGAAAGCGCTCCAGGAGGTCAGTCAAAGAGATTCCATTGTAGAGTAACTTACTGGGTAGCAATATGCAATTTAGAGTGAATGAAACGCATTCGCCATGTAGTAACAATGTTGTACTGGTTTACGTTAGTTTTGGAATGTTTACGGCGGCTGACAGACCGCGGAACATTTCAGCCCTGATACCAGTCCGCGTTTTCGTGGCTAATCGGTGCCGAGTACTGCCATTTATGCGATCGGTCGTAAGTTTAGAATCTCAGCCAACGAAAAAGACGTGGGTAACCCCGCGACATCCGGCCTCAAATCCCAATAACATCTGGGCTAAAAGATGGAGAGTGAGTGATGTCGTAGTGGGTGGTTTCGCGCCGTTGAGTAACTGTAAAGGTGGTACCGATAGTTTTGTGTGGGTATGCTATAAGTATATAGAGTATAAAGTTGTCCAAATGACAAAAGCTTGAAGTTCTTCAATTTATTATCTTGGTATAAAATGCCATTTGGCCATTCTAGAACGCCCATGCACTTTCTAATTATCGAGAGAAGTTCCACAATGTATGTGTGAATTGCAAATAAACAAGAGTTTATATCCAAAATACTAATTAAGGAATAAACGTATGATTTACCTTGTCCCTGTACTACTTAAAATAAAAGAACTGGCAGACGGGCGACCTCTAACATTGCAACCTAAAATAGTAGTAGTATAATGGTCAATGTATTTCCCCCTGTCTCACTACAGTACTTAATAGGCCTAACTGATTTTTTAAACTAAAAACGGCAAAACAAACTTTTACTATCTATCGTTAAACTTGTTTGGACATAATACCTCGCACGCAGTTGGGCGACAATTAAAGTAAGAATCTTAAAATTACTTTGTAATACTAAGGGCGCTGAGACTAACACAAAACCACTTGCTGGCCTGTTAAATTTGATGACAAATTTTTGGTAGCTGTTGAGACGGTAGAAATTTTTAGTTTTTAATAAGAAGACCTCAACAAACTGCTTCCTTTTTTCAACTCGAAACTTTTCGTAAACGGATAACACGCGTCACTTCAAACACAACTTTGGTGAACTTGCTTCGGAACAAAATCTAGATAAATAGACCCCTTTAAGAATTTTCAAATAACTCGCACAATCAACCACTGAACGCGCCAATATAAATATAAAACGCACAATTCGAAATACCTGCGTCTTCGTTATCTCTTAACAGCGATTAAACACGTGCGTTAGTTAACTTTCGTCTGATAACAAGACGTCTTATCGCAAACGAGTAGAAGCGTCTTACAACACCTTATATAGATTGAAACAAAAGCGATCAAATTTGAACAAGAATTACGCATATACCGAATTTGTGAAAGGAAAAACAACACTGAGGTACAAATTCAAATGAAACGAACCAACTCTGTACTTATTTCGTAAATAATCCCCTAGATGTACTTAATAAATAGAAACAACTTCCCTTTACATTTTGTTGTAGTTTTGTTGTCGCAACTATAGTAACCACATTGTAATAAATATTTTATAGTAGCGCAAATGCTATCGCAATCGATATTTACTAAATGAATACATAAACAAGTAATAAAGCTAGCGAACTAGTGATTATAGCTGAATCGCATTTCATTAAAACTTGTTTATGGTTTGCTCATATTTTTCGGTAGGTCAGCCCCGCATCGGCCTCATCTATAGTCATAACGAATGTGGATGAACAGTAAATAGCACATAGTGGTAACATACCAATTGACAAAGATACTCATTTTTCGGGTTAATTTACTTATTTTATCTCCCCTTGCAATTAGAGTGGCAGAAACGCATACTTTTAAAAATTACTACGATACCGTGAAATGCAAGTGTGAAATCTTTGCATTCAACAAATGATGCAGAGCTTAATAGCGTAATTAATATTATATAATGAACAGGAAATTAAATGATGCTTGTACCACCCATGTAATAAATGGTTTCCATTTCTTTGGCGCTGACAGAAACAAACATTGTCAAGTTCATGTAATGTGTTTCGCTATTTATACATTTATACTTATCATTCTAGACAGTTGTATAAAGTATGGTTGTGCATACTTGGAGTAAGTTGTATCTATTTGTGATCGGTTTTTTTCGCCTGTCACTTGCAGTTAAGAATGTCGTTATGATGAAGTCGAGATCAATACCTTCGTGGGGAAGGCGAATACCAAATATAAAGGCGACAGTCCAGGAATCCGGAAAATGTGGATTAATTGAGATCGATTACTTTTGGGGGTAACTGGGGTCACTCTGTACGTTGTTGAGTAACGAAGTACGTTCCAATTCCGGTGCGGTCAGTATTCAAATATTGAAAATCCGTTAGTTAAATTAATCATTAGAGAGTACGTGACTTATGAGTATAATTAGTTTGCAAGTTTAATTAATCACCGTATGCGGGCGCACACAGAAGTAATTTCACATCGATCTACTTAATTTTTAATTTATAATATAAACAAATTAAATTTTCTAAGTTAATTAAGCTTAAGTTGCGAATGGGCGGTTGATTGATCGTTACTTGAGATAGGTAGGTGTCGTAACGACTTGTGAAAAATCGGTTAGCTAAAGTGAAGTGCATATTCTCTAAATCGGTTGAAATTAACATTTTACATCCGTCAAAGAGTCCTCACGTCGGAAATAGACCATTTAAAATGGCATGACAACGACCTCTTTTGCACTTGTCCTGACTAAAAGAAACTAAGAGACCCCTGTAGTCTATAGGCAGTCTAAATTACGAAAACAAATGCAAATTTGTTTAAGACTGCGAAAGGAACTTTTTGAAAAATGTATATGTGTAATTGAATGATAACTTTGCGTGTAGATAAAATAAAGAAAAGTTGTGCTCGACATTCATTACATGATCCTAAAATGACTGAGTTTGCTAATAGCGTTCTTTCAGAAGTAAGTACGGAAAGTATCCGTTTGGTCTGCTAGCTTTAATAGTGGCATGTGTGATAATAGGATACCGATGTTTGTGGATCCGACCGTTCATTAGTTACTTCACTTTCCATTGTCTTATCCACACTTGATCCTGAAATGTCACCAAATAATGTATAAAATCAAATTTGGTTATTGTAATTTTTGGTGATGTTCTGTAAAGTATTTATAACCAAAAAATTAAGGAGCAAATAAATCAACTCCTCGTAGAATCTGCACATTACTTTAAGTAAACACCACTATAAAAGACCCGGAAAGCCAAAAACACTGCAGAAAAACCGCCGGTTGAATTTACGAAAATGTTTTTCTTAGGTAGTTTCTCAGTAAACTTTCGTCCATAAAACTCGCAGCAACTACCCCAAGATTGCCATCTGCGATAGCTCTCACATCTTAAACGCAGCCATCCGCATCATACGAAAACCGTCCACTTTAGAATTGGAAAATTAAATTTTAAATTGTGACCTGCTCGTAACTTCCTTCCGAACACTTTGTAATAAATAAATAACGCGAATGTTGGGAATTTGGGAAGATTACAGCAACGCCTGCAATATTTAATTATCCAAGCAAAAAGCGGGAAAGGTATAGCTTTCGGTTCCCAAAGGAAACATCTATGTGTTCGTCTCATTTCGTTTTGCCACTGAAAATGAGAGACCATATAAAAGAAAGTATAAAATATTTGTATCCTTTCGAGATATAAAAGGGTAGGCGAACCTTCTTGTGTATTGGGAAGTGTAACACAAAAAGGCAATCTCGATTGTGTGGCTTTATTACACGTATTTCTCAGGTTGCTCGCGCGTATCTCACAAAGGGAACAAGGTAATTTATTGTAAAGTAGGTTTCATCCTATTTGATGCTTTTGTAAGAGTTGTTTGCTCGAATTGATTCTCAATTGTGAGTGGCACATACAAATTGCAAACAAATAATCAAGTTGTAATTCCTGATGTTAAAGACAGGGAAGCTATTGTCTGGAAAGATGCTTCACTTTAATTAATTTTATATATAAACAACAGTATACAAAACAATAATTAAACTTTTATATAATTTATGTCATTCGCAAATGTTAGCGGCGAACCCGTTACGTCGCCAAACTTTGATTTACCTAGGCAATTCCAGCATTGGCGGACCTCTTCAGGCAACGTTCGAGGTTATCTCGTGTACACCACTCTTGCGCCGTACGGTACAGGAGCGACGTAAAGATACTGATGGGTGCACAATAAAAAATTCGACGGTAAAGTAAAAGCAACATTTCTTCCACGGAAGGAAGCTCTTTAAATTCTCAATTGTGCGCTAACGTGAGCAATATTTCCTTTTCTGCTGTTGGAAGGCGCTATTATGACCTTTTTCTCTGCCCGTCCGCTCATACGAGGCCTTAACTACTCCTACAGTTTTCAAGATATTTAGTTCGTACTTTTTGGATTCGGTAGCTTATAGTTTTGGCACCTCAACAAAGAAAAATCTTGACGATTAATCTGCGCATGCGCAGACTGCGCAATATCGACTTTCTTATTTATAACGATATTTTTTGAAATTTTAACCACAAATCCTTCTAGTAAAAAAAATGTAGGTATTATTCTTGGAGATATTTTGCTGAAATTTTAACCTAAGATTCTTCTAGTAAAAGCAAACATATCGCATATTTTAAACAGCAGGTGTACGCATGCGCAGACATGCTAAGTTTCAGTAAAGTATCGAGCTTCAACATTCACTTTTCGAGATTCAAGATTCAGCTACTTAATCATATTTCGCCGACGTCGAGCGCAAATTTTCTTTATTTTGGGTTTCACATGTTATTTAATAATAATAATAATAATAATAATAATAATGTTTATTTGTCCAACCGGCTTTATACAGAAAAAACATGGGATACGTCAAGTAAAATACAGTTACAGTAGGCTCACAAACACTACAAGCATAACATTACATTTAAAATAATCTTTTTCAGCAAGTATCACAGACTAATATATTAATATATATAACACACAATATAACAATAACATTACCTATAATACAAACTCCATGTACTCTTGGATTGAATAAAATGCGTTTTTTATTAAAAACTGTCTGACGGCATTTTTAAATCTTTTGATTTGTTTTAAAGTCTTTACCTCTGGATCTAATTTATTATAGAGTACTGCCCCCATATAAAATGGGTTTGATTTATAGAATTCTAGACTATGACGTTTATACTGCAGTTTAGCGCCATGTCTCGTGGTATAATTGTGAGTTTCATTGAGCTTAGGAAATTTCTCAATGTTTTGTTTTACAAAGCATAATGTGGTAAGTATGTAGATACATGGCAACGTCAATATATTATTACACAAAAACAACTTTCTACATGATTCGCGGTAGTCAGCTTTGAACATATTTCGAATCGCCCGTTTCTGTAGTATAAAGATTCGTTTTGAGGCAACGCTGTTTCCCCAACATATGATACCGTACCTGATGATGGATTCAAAGCAGGCATAATAATAGCTTTTTGTGATGCTAATAGGCACGAGACAACTCAACCTCTTAAGTGCAAAACACACACCAGCGCACTTTTTATGAATATAACTTACATGATCTTCAAAAGATAATGAAACATCTAAGTATAAGCCTAGAGATTTAATACTCGAAACTTGTTGTATCGAGGGTATATATTGGCTACAGACGTATCTCGAACTCTGTGTAAAAAATTGCATTAAAAAACTTTTCTGTGAATTAAGAACTAGGTTGCTTTCTTCCAAATAATGAGAGAGGTTGCACAATGAACCTTTAACTTTAGTAGCTGCCTTCGATTCCGTTTCTTCAGCAAATAATAAGGTTATATCATCGGCAAATGCAACATGGCGACTTGGAACCACTTGATCCATATTATTCATATATAGTATGAACAATAATGGACCAAGAACACTCCCTTGAGGAACTCCCTTATTACTAACAAGCAAGGAGGAGTTTTTACCATCGAAATGAACAAACTGTCTCCTTTGCTCCAAATAGGACTTCAATAGTTTGTTGCACTCTCCCCTTATACCGTAGTGCTCAATTCTTTCCAACAAGATTGCGTGATCTACATTGTCAAACGCTTTGGACAAATCTGCAAACACAGCCATAACTTTTTTACCTTTATCTAAGTGTGTGTAGATAAAGTCGCAAATTGTGACTAACGCATCAGAAGTAGATGCATTTTTCTTGAAGCCGTATTGATTTTTCGATAATACGGAGTGTTTGTCAAGAAAATCAATAATTCGCTTTGAAATGCACTTTTCAATTATTTTTGAAAAAATCGATAGTAATGCTATTGGGCGATAGTTTTTTATCGATTTATGGTCCCCAGATTTGTAAAGGCATACTATTTTGGCAATCTTTAGAGGATCGGGAAACGTAGCGGTACAGAAGCATGTATTTATTATGTGAGAGATCGGTTTGGCAATGCATGGTGCACAGATTTTAATTAAATTAGTTGAGAAACCATCGGCACCTTCTGAGTTAGAATTTTTTAATTCATGTATTATACGAATTATTTCCTGTTCTGTCGTGGGTTGTAAATAAAGACTCTTTGCTATGAGTTCATTCACGGGAGTGATCGTATCGCGCAAAGGCTTTGGTTTAAAAGTATTTGCAACATTGACAAAGTAATTATTAAATGCATTCGCAATAATTTCCTTATCTGTCACTCGTGTGCCATCGACGTCAAATTCCGTACGCACGGGATTATTTTTGCTACGTAGAGTACTGTTTATAATACGCCACATCGTCTTACATTTGTTTTTTGAGTTTGTAAATATTTTTTGAAAGTGAATTCGTTTTGCAAGCTTAATTACTTTTTTATATGTTTTGTAATATAATTTATAGTAGTGTAAATCCACATGACCGCTTCTTGACGCTGAGAAGAGGTTTTTCAATTTTCTTGATGAAACCCTTATACCTTTAGTTATCCATCCATTGCCACTGACTTTGGTGTTTGGACTGACAGGAATCCTAGTACAGCACATATTTTTATAGTAATTTAGTATATTAGTAAAGGCGTAGAACTTAGCCTCTATATCTAAAGACCGAAAGACATCTGTCCAATCTTCTGAGTTTAATAATTTTTTAAAGTTAGAAACACCCTGACGAGACATTGACCAAATAGTTTCTGAACATTTTTCAAATGTGTATGGGCTACAGGAAAAAACAATCTTTTGTCAGGAATGATCGGACAAGCCATTATGACTAACTTCACTGTTAATTATGGTATCATTAAAATTTGTAATGATATAGTCAATGGCTGTGCCGCTACATAACCTTGTTATTTCTTTAAATGCTGGTTGCATTAAGTATGATTCAAACAGACGTGTTTTAGCATTATTATCAATCAATAAATTGATATTCAAATCACCACAAATGATAACCTTATTCACAGATTTTCTATGTATTAAAATCAGACAGTGTTCTAATTTTTCAAAAAATAGGTTTAAGTTTGACGGGTCTGGAGTCCGATAAACGCACACCACAATAATTTTACAAGTTGGATTTACTAACATTATACCGCAACATTCGAATACTTGATCCACGCTGAGCATACGTAATTCCCGGATTTCGGATGAAAAAATGTTATTTTTTTGCAGTATTAACACACCACCACATGCGATAGTTTGTCTACAATAACTAGTAACCACATTATATTGAGAAATTTTTAAAAATTCAAGTTCATTTGCACGTAACCATGTTTCAGTTAAACACATAACATGAACGTTTTCCATTTTTAAAAATATCTCTAATTCTTCTACTTTATTCTTAACACTGTGGATATTTTGATGACACACGCACATGTCCACCTTTGATGATCCTTTTTTTAAAAGATTGTCGTTTGAGGGTTTGGTCATTGGATAATGGGTAACTGCGGACGCCGATGAAAAAACCGCTTCACAACTATTCCCGCTGGCCAAAAATTGACATCCATTGCCTTGTCTAGATTTTTTAAATCTATGGTAACTTTAAATGAAGAATAATTTGTTTGGAAACTTGTTATAACATCCTCGCAGGTTACCTCGGGGAATTCTTTGCTTAAAAAATTCGATAAATTTTCACAAGTCGTTTCTTTATGTAGCCTACTAACAAACAGGTACGCTCTCTTAGGAACAGCCTTGATCTTATGAATTTCACCGCTCGTAGATTCATTATTACCTATAATAACGTGTTTGTCCCGCTGTTTTGATTTTCTGCTGACAACAGTACTCCACATGTTTTCTCGTGCAACATTCTGATTGTCAGAGTCATCTGATTTCAAAGTCGATAGCGAGGTGACTGGTTGTTGCTCTTCAGGGTCTGGTGCTACTACCTTACTGGACTGGTCGTGTTTGGTATTTGGAGCGGTCTCTCCTTGAGTTTTAGGAGTTTCCCTCATTTTTGAAGTTACATTACCTTTGATCTTTAGAACTTTTGACCTAGTTCGTGTGTCTTCTGATAATGTAGATTGGCCTTGATTTGAATCACGCGCAGCAGTCATAGACAAGATGCTACACTTTTCTTCAAGTAATTTAATTTTGTCATTTTGAATGTTAATAATCTTATTTTTTGTCCCTAATCATAGCTTTAAAGATAATCAACTTCACTTTACTGTGCTGTTGGGTAGGCCAATAGGATCGCTATCGAATTGCATCACAACAATAAATATTGTCGTTGTCAATAATACTGATCCATTTTAATTGGTTTTCGCACAACTTTCGTGATAGTAGTTATCACATGTCACACATTTTAGCCTTTTTTTAATTGTATTCTTATTGCAACAGCAACACCTGTAGGAGCGTTTATACTCTCAAACCGCACCGCCGCCAATGTCGAATGCCATAAAAATATATACCTAAAGACATTATAGAATTTAGTAATTAATTTCTATAGATTAGTGATTATAGTTGGATATGGATAATTTGGTCAAATTTCTTGATTATCCTCAATTTATATTTTTATTTTAAATTGTTTTTACACCGGTATAATCATTGTGGTGCAATGGTACCTAATTAGTACAAATTTTAACGTCGTGTTGCACGATAAATTCTGTGATTTACTTTCATTCTTATTATCTCGGTAATTAGGTACTTGTTTTAAGTTGTACATTATACAATTTCTCTCTTAAACGATCTTTTTTGCTAAGATACATTTTATTAAAATTTGAAAATGAACTTAGCGCCGTTCCTTGGCTGCACACTGTATAACTGTAAGGTGATTTGTTAGAACAACACATTAGAATTGGCAAAGAGTTTAACGTTTAACTTAAAAATGCAGCAACACTTGAGGGGCTTGGAGATTCCATCGGTGAATCAAGACACGAACCCTAACGACATGTCACGTGTTGCCACATCCGCTGTGGGCGACACACTGACTTATAATAACGGAAATGCTTGTAAATTATGGAGCTTCTACTTCGAGTTTAGGTAACAGTGACATATATTACCTATCACCGAATAGGCTATTTTGGAAAATCGCCTAGTTGCGCGAGTGGGACGCGCGGGAGGTAGGTGTGTATCGGTTAGGTAATTCCGTATGATACTCGGAATTATGAGGGGAATATGTAGGAAATCGTCTGCTTCTAAATTTATTTCTTTGTTTGTCGTGTCATAAAATACCGACAATCGAACTTATTACGTATTCATATGATCGCATAATACTCCTCTGAATTTATTACTCATAGGTAATTAGTGGCCACGTCAGTGAACACATTTTGGCATCGATTCTAAATAAGCGTGATTTATCGTTATCCAACTATTGACTTTAATGAAATTAAAATTAACACGTAACGCTTATAATGATAGGTAGGTATAGAACAAGTGTGTGTACTCAGGTGCGATTTAACAGTTAATGGGTTGTAAGTAAAACAATTCTGATCTCAGAAGTCATTGTTCAACCGTGTGCCTCACGTTCATTCATAAAGTTCATTCATTTGTTCTAACGGTTCACAGACGGACATCTGACAGATTTATTTAAAATGGCGCTTTAAAAACTGTCATTGTTTAAGGCACGCGCCTGTCGGCTTCATTAATACCATTGTTAGTTTTATTTCAGCTTCCCATTGTCAATATGCTATGCTCGAATTGCAAGTGCCACTGATGTCTGCAGATATTAATATGCTGTTTGTTGCAGATTGAACAATTTATTTTATTATTGTAATTAGCTAATTATGCATTGAATTTTAATCGAATAATGATCGTCATCGTTACATTAGTCGAGACAATGTGCGGTGCATTTCTTGCATACGAGTAGATACTTTTTATTGACCTCACACTACGTAGGTATATCAATATTCATAGGTCTTGATCAAGCTTGGCGGCTAAGCAATTTTATAACGCTTTCGGCGACATCAAGTTAGGTAAGGTATAAGTAATGCAAATAGCAGAAAAAAACAAAATAGGTCTTATACAGTCACCGAAGGCTCCTAATGTTCGTCACTTCGTCAGGATATTTTATTACCCTTTCTGTGCATGTTGCTAGCACATAATATTATGTATTGTCTTGAGAACGCATTTTCGCAAGTGCAATTGTTGCAACCTTCGTAGGTATTACCGTATTCGTGACAATTGATGCAAACTCGGAACTGGAGGATCCTGATGGGACACTTCATGCGACATCCTAGAGAGGGTACAGTTGAGTAGGTCAACCAAAAGGATAAGTATATCAGTAGAGAAACCTCTCCCTGTCCTTTACTATATCTTCGATGGGGGCGAATACATTTTATTGATTTTGATATTGAATTACTTCTACAGTTTTCACGCTACTCACTTCGACCTTTTCTCATTAGGAAGTTCATGGTTCCAGTCCAGTCAGTCCAATTCCTTTCTCATAAACAAATCAATGAGACCAAATCGTTATGATTAATCGATTTCGTTGGAAACACGCCAAAACTCTTACTTGAATTTGGTACTTTTTCTTCATCGCGTAAGACTTCTTAATCAAGAGGTGTTATTTATTCTGTGGTATAATAGGGAAGCCGTGGGAACGATGGCATCTAAACAACGTACAAGGCGATCATGCATTTGATATCATCAAGCTTATTACAATCCGTTGAACAGTTACCTTTTTATTAAACTTCAAACTCGACACTATTTTAGCGCCCATAGCTACTACGATCAAAGTTAGCTTAGCGCATTTTTGCTCGCAAAAAAAAACTTTCGGGAACTTTGTACAAATCCTCCAAGAACTCAGTAACGGAGTATCATAGTTTTTGGATTTTCGGCATTAGATTCCTATGATTGAGTCATTTCGGTATCGCTAATCAGAAAACTATCAACCGCCTCTGTTGATGTGACCAAATGATGCCCAAGTCGTTATTTATAACCAATTTCGTTGGAAAAATGTTCAAACGCACAAGAAGTCAATTTCAAGCATTTTTAGTGCCCACGTGTTTATTTTGGTCAAATGATCTACTCAGTCTTGCATTGCTTAGTTTGTAGGCTTACTGATCATATCACTCCAGACTTTTAAGATTTTTTTCTCTGGGATTTTGTCTCTATTTCTCACAGTTTGTTCATTCTGTGAAGTCCCATTTTCGTTATCAGTTTTTAAATACATTTACTTTTGTGCTCTGTTGGAACATTTGACTCAACTAGCTTTTATAATATTTTGCAATACTTTGTGATTTAGGTTGGATTTTTTTGTATATTAAAGACTCATGATAGTTTTTAGAAAAGGACAGTCGGCGAATCTTCCCTCCCTAAATAGAATTCTGTGCTTCAACGAACAATGGAACCGTGGCCTTTTCTCGAAAATTAACGTGTCAGTACCAACACTACACTTTTTGGAGGAAAAAGACGTAGCACCGAAGGGTCTTTGGGTATGGGTTTGGAAGACCTCCCAGCAAAGAGAGACTCAATAATTCTTCTGAATTAAGCTACATAGAATCTTCCTTTCCTAAGTAGAGTTCAATGCTCCGCCAAACTGTGGAGCTACGTTCGATGGTTTTTTCTACAAAATTATTAAGTAGCAAAACTACACTTTTTGAAGGAAAAAAAGTAGCACCGAAGGGTCGGGGGGGGGGGGGGGGTATGGGTTTGGAATAATAATTCTTCCAAATTGCGCTAGAATTTTCATTGTAGTTTTCGGGAAAAGGTAATCGAATCGTCGACTTATGCAGGGTATTCCATATCCCCCAGATTTCCCGGTACCGCGTTCTCCCACAAAAAGAGCGAATCCTTCAAGACTCTCGTCATAGTTTTTAGATAAGGACCGTCCAATCTTTCATTTCTGAGATACATTCCATACTCCACCGGATCGTGGTGTTAAGTTCGGTGGTATTTTGTGGAAACGTACCATGCAAGTGTTCACAATAAACGTTTTTGGAGAAGAGCGTAGCCCCAGGGGGTTTAGGGGGTATGGAAGACCACGCAAAAGAGAAAGACTCAACAATTCTTCCCAATTACATTAGAATCGAATCTTCCAGTACTGGGGGTATTGGTATTCCATTACCCGTATTGGTATTCCATACTCCCCAGCGCCCCCCCCCCTACCATACAAAAGTGTCCAGTCTTAAAGACCCTCACGGAAAGGCAATCGAATCTTCGAATATTGGGGGGTATTCCAGACCCCCCCGGTACTGCTTTCTCTCACAAAAGCGTCCAGCCTGAAAAACTCTCATGAGAGTTTTCACGAAAGGTCAGTCGAATCTTCCTTTCCAAAGTAGAATGCCATACTCCACTGCATCGTGGACGTAGCGTTCGATAGTCTTTTTTCCATAAATTATCGTGTGAGTATCAACCTAACCCCAATACCAGACCTCGCGGTATGGAATACCCCCCCCCACTCCAGCAAGGAGAGGCTCAATAATTCTTCTAAATTAAACTAGAATTCTCATGGTACTTTTCGGGAAAATCTTGGAATACTATGGGATATTGGAATATTGTAGGTATTGGTACTGTGTGCTCCCACAAAGGGGTCAGTGTTCAAGATGCTCACGATAGTTTTGGGGAAGGACAGTCGAATCATTCTTTCCTGAGCAGAATTTCATACTCCACCGAACTGTGGTGTTAAGTTCGATGGTTTTTTTCCGAAAATTATCGTGTGAGCGTGACCTCCCAGAAAAACCTCCCCATTCCGTACCACTTTTAGTACTACGGAAGCGTCGAAGCGTCATTGTAAAAGAAGAAATTTCGAAAAGGGAGCTTTAAAATCGGGATAAAAAATAAAGAGTAGTGTTCCTACGACACTGTTTGTAATACGAGTCATTGAATATCATCTGAGAATTTTCTCTTGTATTATGAAAGCATAGGAAGGGGGGGGGGGGTCCCGATCAACTCAAAATCTCCAAAGTCGGAATTTTAGAAACACGCAAGTCCGATATTTAGAGTTTTTTTGATGTTTAGTTCAGCATCGGAATTCTGAGTTTAAGTCGCAATACGAACGGAATCGTGTCATCTCATTCTAATACCATGAATTGTTTTGAGTCAGTAAACAGGGATAATTATTCCGAAAACAAAAATTGTCTACCATCAAAATCTACATCAAAATAGTATACATTCTTTCTCGCTTGGGATTGTAGAAAGATTTCCCCGCAACATTCGCCACTAAGAAAACTCGGCCCAGGCAAATTCGTTTATTCGGTATATTCCTGCATACCTGCATTGAGAATTCGCCCCCGTGTTTAGCTCTTGAAAAATTCACTGCCGGGAAACTACTCTAAGATCCAGATTCTCATTTCTCGAATATACGTTAATACAGTTTCGAGTTTTCGAGTTGTAGCCGATCTCGACAGGAGTCACGACGGAGGGCGGTATTTGGTTAAAAACGATTCCTTTCGTATCTGAGTTATCGTGGCATCCCCCCCCCCTCTCCCTCCATATTTCACATTATGCTGCAGTTTTTTTACTTCTTTACTAAAATATTTTGACTTCAATATCGAAGACAGGATCCGGTCGTAGGCCAATTCGCGCTCGGACAATTCGCTCCCAGGACAATTCGGTCATAGGATAATTCGCGCTATAGGATAATTCGTTTCCAAACAATTCGCACCCGGATAATTCGCTCCCGGACAATTCGAATTCGCACAATACGCTCCTAGGACAATTCGCTTCCAGCGTTTTCGTAAAATTCGCTCCCGGAAAAAATGCATGTAGAGATCAAATGGATTATAAATATTGATGCATTAAATTAAATAGCTTTTTCCACAAAATCAAGAGAAGTCAAAAACAATTAATTTCAGTTCAAGTAACTGATTTTCCAGGATTAACTTCCAAGAATTGATGCATACAATACTTCTGCAGTGGTTTCCGAGCGAATGGGAATAATATTTAAAACATTCTACACCAGCCACTTGGCAATATGCTTTAAAAATTATTAGAAAAATCAACTAACACTCTGTTACAGTACAGGGGTGAATTATTCTAGGCGCGAATTTTCCGAGCGCTTACTTTCCGAGAGCGAATTATCCTGGCAGCCAATTGTCCGAGTGCGGATTGTCCGGGAGCGCATTGTCCTAGGAGCGAATTGTCCTGGTGCGAATTGTCCAGAAGCGAATTTCCGAATTGTCCGCACAGCGAAGATAGTTGGTCCACATTTTTTGAGAGCGAATAAATCTTCGTGGACCACATATTCCGAAGGTTTTCTTGGTTACGAAAATTCTGCAAGCGAATCTTCTGGAGCTATATGTAGCTTCCGGGGGGGAATTTACCACACACGCTCACTTGGACCTGGATGAGCAACCGTGAGGTGAAGTAAAGTGAAGTTTTAAACTTTGACATATTCAAATTTCAACATTTTCAATTAATTTACTTTTTGACTTTTAATTTTGTTAACTATGGCACATTAGGTCATTTAGAGTTGCATAGGTAGTTTTTCAACTAATAAACCATCTCAATATCCAACAAATGGAAGAGGCATTTACATTTACTTTTACATTATATAGGTATGTATTAACATCACCTACAAGAAGTACATCTGCTAACATATTTTTATTGCCGACTATGATTACAGTAGGTAGAAAAAACACTATCCATCGGTCATAATCTATGAAAATAATAAATAAATCGCCCTGTACGTGTAACGATATTGTAAGATAGGCACAGACCGAAGGAGTTTAAATTAAATTGCTCATTACATTGGAGATTTCATTATCAATCTATGCTGGTCGTAAAATCGAACGTCTTAAAAGTCGTAAAAACGGAAAGAGCACGGAAATAAATTACGCTCACGAGACGTCTTGTATAACTGCACGTCGGGATAAAACAGTTAGTAGCCAAAGTAACCACAACTTTGAATTTGGAATTAATTGTAATTATTGTTAGGATTATTGTCTGGGAGGTATGTGCAATTTTCTGTAATTTGTTTTATACTGTAGTTTTTCATGTGTGATGGGTGAGTCACTATGAACGGGGAGCTAGTTTCCTTCATTTGAGAATTTCAGTAAACTGTTGATGTTTCTAAACATAAAATGTGTCCTATTTCGTGAGATGGTAAATGGAACTTCTGTCGGTTAATCTGATAGGGAGATGGTTTCAATAAAACAATGTTGTTGGTCACAGTTTGTTTATAGTGTATTGTCCTTAAGGAGCTCATTTGCGTTAGATGAGTTGATGATCTGTAACATAATCTTTCAATTTAAAATACTTGGGTATCCTTAATTCAGATCCACGATTTTGATACCTATCGATAGAATACATAATCACGTCTTTTTCGTTACCACAATTAATTTGATAGGTTTATTAATTAGAGTTGCCACGCGTTATATGTACTTAAATTTTACTACGTTGTGCTACCATCAAAAGTCTAATCCTAATTTAAAACTGAATTTTCATTTAATATAGCCTTTATCGGCCACCCTCCCCTAAAACAGCCCACATGTCAAAAATTTCAAATGGTGACCGTCTAGTTTGGAATTAAATGAAAGATTAAGAGTATTTTATTTTTTCTGACATTGCTTATTGTTGTAAGGTAAAAATGTTTTATTTCATTTCAATTTCAGATGTCACTCGATTAGTATTACCATTTAACATTTTTGACATGATGATTGTTGTGGGGAGGAGGTAGGTGGGAAGAGGTTAATTTTACGTAGAAATGTGTCCCCCGAAAACCATGGCCTGTTTCACGATTTCTTTATATTCTTAATATCAATTGATTCATTCAGGGTGGCCCGTTTTAACTGGAATGTACTGTACAACCATACAGAGGAATCGCTTACAATGCGTCTCCCGTGTTTATATCCAATGATGAAATTAACTTGTTTAAATACTCCTCTAACAAAAATACAGGTTCTTGGATGCTCAATAATTTAGGCCATCTTACCTCCGATAGGCCTCATTTCTTTACACCCTCCTTACAGCATTGGGAGATCTTGGGAAGTTCTAGCCGGCCAAAACGCACTCTATTCAAAGAGCCGTTTTAACTGGAATATAAATAATTATTAGCGCATTTTTGATTCTCAAGGGGCCCTTATTTTTTCAATAACGGTCAACTGTTCGTGCGCCTTTTTAAATCGATCGAAATCTCGCGTAACGGAATGTCGTAGAACTTTAGGGTTTTCAGCATTATATTCGTACTATCGTACTATTCCTGCATCTGAATTACTTAGTCTGAAAGCTGAAAGTCATTCCTGAAGTTGGTAGTGCATGAATTTCCTTGAAATGTATTTAAAGTAAGATAAGAATATCATCCGTCTTCCAACCGTCAAGAGAACTTTGCCGATTGGAAATTTGGTACTCGCAACAATCTCCCTGTTCGTTGTTGCAAGGGCAGTTTCATTGCTAATTCGAGGCCCCCAGTGGATGTAAAAATGCAACTGTAGTCGCTGTCTATCTCACGAATAGAATTTTTAATTTCAGGGTTCTTAACTCGCGCCTCGCTGTTTGGCGACAAAACGCAACGTTTGTGGGAATACGATTAGTTTCTTGTATTTGGTTATCCCGGCTTGCTTGCAGAACTATAGGAAGATAAATAAAACAAGAATATTTATTTATTTTTTATTTAGTAATGAAACCGTTCTTATTGTATTGAACACCGCACTGGAAGAAAATACAAGTTAGTAAATAAGTGGAACACATATTCACTCAAATTCAAATATTAATTCGAATTGAACATTTAATTCTTCTTCAGCAGATTCGAGGGCAGCTAAATTACCAACCGGTGTGCTGCGAAAACAACACCGTATATGAATAACATGTCTACATTTGACCTATCATTTAAAATACAAGTGACTTGTGAATGAGTAATGTTTTAATTGAATGGATAACGCAATGAGTAATCATTTAATTTCTCTTGGACGCCCGCGCATCTCGCACGTTCGGCATGAGTCGACTTAGTGCCACTACCGACTTATTTGCTTTTTCCACAACATGTCGGACGTGATTGACAAACGTCAAGCTTCTGCCGGTAACCACTCCCACGAATGGATCTTTCGGCCTTGAATGCCTCGTCCAATATGTATATGCTTAGCGCCTCCAATCAAGAGAGTCTTGTGCAATGTATGTATACTTTACCCTAGGGCAAGGTCAGCGTTTTTGGTAATTGTAGCTCCTTTATAAGATACTAGATTTTCCCCCCGCGGCATCGTTCGCTCGATATTGACGGATCTATGACGACGACAACCCAGCTTATACAGAAAGTACAAATGTAAATACGTCGGCACGGTACGCGAAATAGCACAGTGCGAAAAAAGAAGTTAATAATCCGATCGGGCCCAGTTAAACCATCCGGTGACACACCGAGACGAATAAGAAAAATGTCATCAAAATCCGTCCAACCATTTAGGAGTTCAGTCACAAACACTTCTACACACACACCCTCACCACCGCTATTAATTCACTTTTAAAATAATTCTGCTTTTGTAACTATTCACAACGCACGGAGGAAGTGTCCACTTTCATGTACGCTACTGATGTCCTTAGTTCGCTGTGCGTTTCGCTATTTTATAGCAAGCCATAATGGAACCAACGAAATTTTTTAGACCAGCGGCCTTTTTAGACCAATAGTAGCTCAGAAACTTTTGTTTATATTGCATTTTTCGTCTTGCTTGAAATGGAACCACTGTGTCAGTTAGGTTTGACGCTATGGCAAACAATCCATGCGTTTTAGATGCGTACTTTTATCGTTAATAACTTGACCCGCGCGTATTATACGTACAAAACATATACATGCAACTTTCCTCATATATAAAATTTGGAACAAAACAACGTCGTAGATATCCAGAGATACTTGTGCAATATATACTTTACTCTCCATTCTTGGTAATTGCAGCTCTTTTATAATAACTAAATAAATGAAATACGAATCGCCGAAGCCTTAATCGGCTTCCATTTACACATACAGTAATGATAATGTTTACCAGGTCAAAGGTGTAGGTTAATATATTCGTACCCACGAATTAAAAGTTTAGAAACAAATGCGCAGATGTTCTGGAAGGCAGACGATGTCGATTCGTCGATGCAAAGCACACTTCAATTTTCTTTTCTTATGTCGTTGCTATGGTAACCATTGTTTATTCCTTGTTCGGGATTCGGAATCGATAATTTTCAATACGCAGTAGACGCACGACGAAATATTTAGCCTTCCTCAATAAATGTATTCGGGGACCCAAATATTTACTTACTCGAGTTTCACACGCAAAACTGTAGTCACTCGACCGCTATTTATTCACTTTTAGACTAATTTGCTTTTGTAACTATTAACGAACGAACGAGGTGTCCACTTTCATAGACGCTACCGATCTCCCTAGTTCGTTGTGCGCTACGCTAGTTTATATTATGCCAGAATGGAACCAACGAAAGTTTTGAGTGCGGCGTCTCTTTTAGACTAATAGTAGATTAGCATCTTTTGTTTACACTGAAATTTACTTCTAATGGTCCACTTAAAAACACCACCCTGTATACATGCAGAAATATAAAATTTGTGAACCGTGAACCCTGAACAATACAGGTGTGTCATTCCACAATCAGGGGAATCACCGAACAACTCACAGCCTTGTCACAAGTTCACAGTAAACTCATTATTTGCAGTAGGTACGCATAGAGCCCGAAATTTCAAAACTTTCCATTGCGAGTGGCAACTTTAATTAGTACTTACCACAGTAAAAAAAGAGCTTTTACTGGAAAGCGGCTCTGACTACCAATTCCAGATAAAATTGTGCTCGGTGTTTGGCAGCCGAATTTATTATCTATCCGGCGAGACATCAGCAAAAGTATTTTTCGATATTATCCAAGTTGCTTTAGATCGCCAAATATCTTTGTAAGGGGAACTTTCATTCACTATACGAAACAGAGCGTGACACTAAAATGTTGTTGTTTCAACCTGCTATGCAAAATGGCTCACTGGCATTCGTCAGTTAATTCCGTTTGAACTGCACGGTGATTTGTCGCATTTTTTGTAGGAATCTCGGCGCTCTACTGGCGATTAGAAATTAGAAGTCGTGAACATTGTCTGCCTTTTTACCGATTCTAAAAGTAGGTATATCAGTTGCGAACTTTTTGTAAAATTAGTTTAAGGAAGTCCCATCGCCATACGAATGAGAATGTTATAAACGTAAGACGCAAAAAATAGCTCAAGCAATTAGCCTTATCGTTTTCGAATAGGACTTCAAATTCGAGTAGAAGTAACAGAGATCTTCCTACTTGTTCTCAAAACATACCCATATAGCATTCTTGTCCTCAGTAATTGATGTTTGGCGATCTATCTCTATTGCCTATACACTGATTTCCTACAAGAAATATCAATTGAAATATCCCAATAAAGCTGTAGCTTTGGTTCCACCCCGACCGTAATTAAATGGTTTGCACACTGCAACTGGGTATAACTTTCAATACAAGACCTCGATAAAACCTTTAGTATAAACACGATTCGTAAATATTCAGACGTTTTATCTTATCGTCGGCCTTATCATGAACATTTTCTACTTGTCAGTGGTAGCGATAAACTGATGTCGATGTAGTTTATCTGGAAGCTTTACATGCACCATCAATTCCATTTCCTAGTCGCTTACACGGCTCGAGCAGGTGTAGGCAGTAAACTTATTCCCCTGTTTTAATTACTTTTGGCATGTTACGTTTAGTGCTATGCAAATCGAATTGAATCGTCAAACTTGAGTTCTTTTGGTACCCCATATCCTTGAAATTGTGATTATAGGACGATCTCATGGTACTAAGCGCATCGTTTTGCTTTTTCACTTTTTCAAACATACACTTCCTCTACTTTACAGTACCTTTCACTTAATTACCGACTGATGGCAAAAACCGTCGATGTGGAATAATTGCGTTAGGTGTAACAATGCAGGCAGATTTCGCAGCGTAAATCGGAGGCACAATTAAATGGTTTTTAAAGTGTTCTTAAGCTGCTGATGTGTTACCTGCTTTCAGAGCCATCCCAGATCACTAAGTAGTCCCGGACACTTTGTCAGGACAGCGACAGTCTGCGGTGACTTTATAAGCGCTTTATAACTCTAATTCGAGACGACATCTGGAGAAAATATCCTCTGAACTGTACGGTATCCTGTACTAAGGGAGTGAACAAAGCGAAGGAACAAAAAATAGTAGAAACGTTTACATATTAAGAGGATTTATGGAGTATGTCGATCATCAGCTTTGTAGAAAGATTTTTTCAAAAATAGAAAGTTTAAATCGAATATGAATGCATCAATTTCTTATTCAAAAGTTTTCCCTTTGCAATCGCACACTTTCTAAAGTTAAACAAGGGCCTGTCACACGTTCAAATTACTTGTAACGAGTAAAGGGAAATCCATTTACAATAAATAATTGCTGCGTTTCTTGAACTTGTGGTTATTTTAATGGCCATCGGTAATATTGCCTTCAATTAAGGATCCGCGGTGTTGAGCAAAGGTGTGTTTCCCATAATTTTTTCTTGCATAAATAATGCAATACTTAGAAACTTAAGTTCATATTATTAAGGATCCTCCGATCCTTTATATAGTTTTGTATTGTCGTCCGCCCGTCCGTCCGTGTGCGCTCTAACTCTTTTTAAAAGTGGCCGATTGGGTTAAATTTGGTGTCCGGGTACTTTGGACATTAGGAACGGATGCTATTGATTTTCACCAATCTGGTTCAACAGGAACAAAAGTTATAGGTCTTTGAGTGAATCGGGAACAGGAAAAACTGCGCGCCCAATATAGGTAGAAATCAACATTTATTTCATTTCCTAGGTAATGTATCGAGTTCGGACTTTCGCTAGATTATTGCCTATTACCTACTCTTAGACGTGTAACAATTCAATATAACTCTTCTCTGTGGTATAGGTCAAAAGTTTCAGAGCAAAAGGTACCCAAAATTATTTTTTACAGATGAATTTGGAGTTATAAAAGTTTTCAAACGCATTATCTTGATGCTGAAAGAGTTGATAACGTGCACGTTTGATAACCGCATGTGTGTGATTCAAAGATGTGAAATTATTTTTCTGAGGTCACATGGATTTTGATCAAAACATGACAAAATCGTTATTTATTCACCAAGATCGTTGGGAAAAAGACCAAGAGCATTATCTCAATGGCCAAAACATGAATTTAATCTATTTTTGGCGATCACGTGGATTTTAATCAAAACATGTCAAAATCGTTATTTATGCTCCAATCTCGTTGGGAAAAAGACCAAGAACATTATCTCAATGACCAAAACATGAATTTGTTCTATTTTTGGCAACCACATGGATTTTGATAAAAATTCTTGCCCGAATGTGTTGCACGACCTATGTTGCCATTAAAAAAAACAAAATGGCGGCCGTGTCAAAAAACCATAGGGACAAACATTTTCTTTTCTTGCTAGAATATGCACAAACACTTCTTATTTAAGTCCTAAAACTTTTAAACCGATATCTCCAACCGTTTTCTCACCAGCTCTTTGGTTCCATCTTTATTAGCCACTCTGTATATACGACAGTTTCAATTAACGTAAGAATGGTTTATCAATTCAGACTTTCAAGAAAATTTGGTGTTATTTCTTGAAACGTTTTCAGTATAATGGAATATGAGATAGTAGACATCTGCTATTTGTTCAAATAGAATTTAGTTTAAGGGTTATGGTTTATCGCTTAAAACGAATCCAATTTGAAAATAAAATTAGTGTTTGATTCTGCACGTCAAAAAAGGGCGTATAAATGGAAAGTAACATAATTAAGTTTCAAGTTGTCGTTAGACTGTCGATGGTACCACAATGATTGCAGGAATATTCGCTTAGAGATGAATGAAACTAATAGATTTTGTGAAGTCCAGCTGACCTGCACTAGTTCACTTTGCACTTAAAAATCGTGATATGTTCTGAATACCTCAACAGGTACCAACTGGTAAGTGGTAGTAGAGTACGCGTAGAGCAATAATAAATACATACAGCTAGACATACAGGGTGGCCCACTTAACACAGTCAATGCCAATTTTGGCCGCTTAACGACAGCTTTGCCAGAAACGCTCGAACACGTCAATTTTTAGTTTTCAGAGGGACATCCAGAGCTGGCCGTCGAGTGTTCTAAAAAACCGCTCGAGCGACGAGCGCTCATTGTCTCAAAAATGCTCGCGAGCTGTTTTGCAAAGCGACACCGCTTGCGAGTTTCGAGCACGCCTAAACGTGCTCGAGCGGTTTATGGAGCGCTCGGGAA
>NW_022171095.1:0-476 GCF_008802855.1 Photinus pyralis | reverse complement strand
GCCGCTGGTTGACAACGAAAGAGGAAAAGCCCAATTTTGGCGCGGTGTATGTGAGCGCCGAAAATTTGTAAGTGGGAACGGAGAGATAACTTACGGAAAACCCGATCTATACATAATATACAGCGTGTACCGTAACACCCACTTCCGACTTCCTGTGCACTCACAATTCGCGTTTGAAGTAATGGCTCCACCATCAGTAAGATCTTGTCGGAAGCTACCATATTCCTTTTGTTGGTACCCACCTCCTACATCACGTTCACCCGTAATTCGCGTTTGAAGTTTTGACTCTACCATCAGTAACATCTCGTCGGGGGTTGCCATATTCTCTTTGTCGGTACCCACTTCCGATGTCCCGTTCACCCGCAATTCGAGTTTAAAGTGTTGACACCACCATCAGTAACATCTTGTTGGGGGCTACCACATTCCCTTTGTCGGTATCCAGTTCCGACGTCCCGTTCACCCACAATTCGCATTTC
>NW_022171094.1:0-471 GCF_008802855.1 Photinus pyralis | reverse complement strand
TTTAAAGCACTTGCAACGTTAAAGGCACTCCGCTTTGCGTCGTGCCCTTAAACTCGTTGCGCGTGCTTTACAGACTTGATTATACACTTGTATCTTAATATACTATTCAAGTAAGCGTAGCTAGGGCAGTAGACGGTGTCTGTGAACGTGATAAACTGGGGCAAACGCTTGGACCGATTCGCACAGTTGACCTATATGCCACATGCTGACTGACAATGGGTCGAATGCAATGACCACGTAAGGTCACACCTGTCTGCCGCTTTTCTAGATCCGGTTTACACGCGATTTATTTATGTGTAAACGTGCCAAAATTTTTGATCGAAAATAAATTTGTCCAACTAATTGAAAAAAGTATAGACCAGTGGCTAGTCAGGTCGGCCGCGGCCTTAGAAGACCGGTCCTACATCTTGTGGACGTCTTGGTCCACTCTCCAATGAAAATGATCATTTAACAGCTTTTAATTTTCTAGCC
>NW_022171093.1:0-10258 GCF_008802855.1 Photinus pyralis | reverse complement strand
AAAAGTTATAGACTAGCAAAGAAACCAATTTCGAAAGAAAATTCAAAGGGCTGTAACTTTTGAACTAGTAGCCCAATCTTGGAACTGTTTGAAATTATGGATTCTACCAGGCCACATTCTATAAGAAAACTTTTTTTCCGGGTCGATCTGAGACAATTTTTTTTTCGGGGCTCAAAAGAAGGCAGTGTTTAACCTTCCTTTTTTACCAAAAATCGACTGCACCAAAATTTCTCGGGAAAACACTTTTTCTTATTAAATTTGGTGCGTAGAATCCAAAACAATTCGTACTTTTTCGATCAGACTTCTCAATCAAAAGTTATAGACTAGAAACCAATTTCGAAAAAAAAATTCAAAGGGCTGTAACTTTTGAACTAGTAGCCCAATCTTGGAACTGTTTGAAATTATGGATTCTACAGGCCACATTCTATAAGAAAATTTTTTTTCCGGGTCGATCTGAGACAATTTTTCTTTCGGGGCTCAAAAAAAGGCAGTGTATATAACCTTCCTTTTTTGCCAAAAATCGTCTACACCAAAATTTCTCGGGAAAACACTTTTTCTTATTAATTTGGGTGCGTAGAATCCAAATCAATTCGTACTTTTTCGATCAGACTTCTCAATCCAAAGTTATAGACTAGAAACCAATTTCGAAAAAAAATTCAAAGGGCTGTAACTTTTGAACTAGTAGCCCAATCTTGGAACTGTTTGAAATTATGGATTCTACAGGCCACATTCTATAAGAAAATTTTTTTTCCGGGTCGATCTGAGACAATTTTTTTTTCGGGGCTCAAAAAAAGGCAGTGTATAACCTTCCTTTTTTACCAAAAATCGACTGCACCAAAATTTCTCGGGAAAACACTTTTTCTTATTAATTTTGGTGCGTAGAATCCAAAACAATTCGTACTTTTTCGATCAGACTTCTCAATCAAAAGTTATAGACTAGAAACCAATTTCGAAAGAAAATTCAAAGGGCTGTAACTTTTGAACTAGTAGCCCAATCTTGGAACTGTTTGAAATTATGGATTCTACAGGCCACATTCTATAAGAAAATTTTTTTTCCGGGTCGATCTGAGACAATTTTTTTTTCGGGGCTCAAAAAAAGGCAGTGTATAACCTTCCTTTTTTACCAAAAATCGACTACACCAAAATTTCTCGGGAAAACACTTTTTCTTATTAATTTTGGTGCGTAGAATCCAAAACAATTCGTACTTTTTCGATCAGACTTCTCAATCAAAAGTTATAGACTAGAAACCAATTTCGAAAAAAAATTCAAAGGGCCTGTAACTTTTGAACTAGTAGCCCAATCTTGGAACTGTTTGAAATTATGGATTGTACAGGCCACGTTCTATAAAAAATTTTTTTTCCGGGACGATCTGAGAATTTTTTTTCGTGGCAAAAAAAAGGCAGTGTATAACCTTCCTTTTTTCCAAAAATCGCCTGCACCAAAATTTCTCGGGAAACACTTTTTCTTATTAATTTTGGTGCGTAGAATCCAAAACAATTCGTACTTTTTCGATCAGACTTCTCAATCAAAACTTATAGACTAGAAACCAATTTCGAAAGAAAATTCAAAGGGCTGTAACTTTTGAACTAGTAGCCCAATCTTGGAACTGTTTGAAATTATGGATTCTACAGGCCACATTCTATAAGAAAATTTTTTTTCCGGGTCGATCTGAGACAATTTTTTTTTCGGGGCTCAAAAAAAGGCAGTGTATAACCAGGGGCGCACTGGCCCGGGGGGGCGGGTGGCGATTGCCACCTGGCCTGTAGATCATAATGGCCCGTTGGAAATTTATAAGTATGTGCTGTATTTAGTTTCTTGTACTATTAATAAATTATTAACACGTTTCTCTAATTGGGGTTGATGTTAGGTTGTTAAAAAATTCTGTTTTAATTGAAGTGTTTTACAATGAATTTATCATTTTTTGTCGTAGCATGAAAGTGCTGAAATACAATGATAGATGACGCAACTCGTGTGGATTGTATATTTTCTTACTTTTAATTATCAGCCACCTTCATTACTACACTAATACTTTAATGGTCCGTAACCAATGCAATTCCACCTGGCCCGCAGTTACCCAGTCCGCCCCTGTTTATTCCGTATAATGAATTTGTTTGAAAACGTTGTAATTCTACCCGCACAAAAACTTGCCAGTCCTCGGAATGCACTTTGTCCTAACGCTTTCCCAAAGTATATAATAATATATAATCAATGGCGATGGTTTGTAATAGGTAGTCGCTTTGCCGTTTCAAAAATATATACCGCTTCATAGCAAAAGTGAACAAAAGTATGTCTCGAATAAGAGCGATAACAGGGAGTGCATTTTGTCGTAACACAGGCAGTATTTGAGATGAGTAGACGAATGTTAACGAATGTCTATGTATGAATAACAATAAAAGTCCTTAAAATAAAGTTGTGTTTATTTAACGTGTGTGAGGCAACGCAATATTTTCCCGACCAGAATGAAAACGTAGCAACGCCGTTTATTTACGAGAAGGAACATTTTCGAGTCGGAGAAGCGCCTTTCAATAAAAAAAAAAACACATTCTGATAAACATGGAATTTATTTTTTTTCGGATCTCTAATAGTAAGGGCTAGTTAAAAGCAATTCCGCGTCGCCGTATTCCGGTGCTACCAGGCGAAGCCCTCAGAAAGATTGATCGAGGTGGGTCTGAAGTGGTAGTGGTAGGTACGTTGGTTATGATTTAAAATTTCGGGAGGGGAGGGGGAAGGGTGGATCGCAATACAATACAAGATTTTTATTCTCTAGAAGGTTTACTCAAAGAACTTGACGGAATCGCTCACAAACCGAAATGCATTTCTAAAGTTTGGTGCAATTCGAATGCCATACCTTCAAAAAGTGTTGTGCCAAATTATTTCCACTATGAACGCAATAATAGAGCAGCAGCAACCACCACCGAAAATGATCAGAAACACGTAAAGGTGTTCAAATTTGAGTGCTGTGGCTGTAGAAATGTCGATTCTCGTCTTCTGAATTGCTTCCTTGTAAAGTTTCACTACGTTTCGTTCATGCAACTGGAATATTCCAGACTCCTTTAATTTGGTAATAACTGCATTGACGCTTCGCATCAGATAATGACCTCTTTTCATTGCAATCACCGTTTGCGTACCGTGTATAACCGTACTATCTTCAAGTCCATCAATTGATAACTTATAGTGAAATTGTACAAAGTAGAAATCAACATCGATCATTAGCGTTGCACATGTTCGGTTAAATATGGTGAACTCGTAGGGAAACGGTCTGGCATTGTTTGGGAAAATTATCACTTTACGTCTGATTTTTGCGTAAGTATTATTTTCTTTGACATCGGCGGCGAAATCTCTGCGAAAAACTTCGTTTATGTATACAGGAAGTTCGGAATCTGCCAATTGAACAACGGATTTAATTCCTTCTTCGTATTTGTCAACAGTTAGAAGATTGAATAAATTCGATGTCAAAGCAGTTTGAATGTGCAAACAATAAAATAGAATAACCACGAGTAACCACCTTAACACCTCCTTCTTCGGCACGTTGCTAACACCCGCGCCTAGCAGTAGAGCGGACACGTCAGTGAATGCTTCGAAAAATTTGCTGGTTTTGTTAACGGCATCAACGCTCAAAAGCCCGTACCACCACACGACCATTTTTAAGATCACAAACCCGAACACTAGCAACCACGTTTCCGTTTTAAAAATAAAACCGAGTCTCTCAATCAGCTCAAATTTGCGTGGGGGTGGAACCACGAAAAAATATGCACACGTACGAACAGTCGAACTTTCGGAAACATGTTTGGAATAACTTCTGTCTTGGAAATTGGTCACCATATCGTATCGACTTATTGCATCCGAAAAATTCGCCTGAATAGGTATAATACTTAAATTCAGCTGCTCACCGAGGGCGTTTAGAACAAGTATCGGAGTATGGCACGCGATGAATGTGCAACCTCGTTTATTATATCTGTGAAAACGTTCTATACTTGGTATCACATGGTACAAGGGACATCCGTGAAAATTGCGTAAATCGTTCTCGAAAGTAACGCCAATTTCCTCGGAGCAGATTTCCACTGTGTACACCTTGACCGTCTTTCCGCAGCTGTTCCCAACGTGAGGGTTACTAGTGTAGAACTCCACGGATTGGATGTTGTAAACGGCAACCACTACGTGAAAAATATCGTGCTCCCAAAGCGTCAGGAATACTGCGGTAAGGTTGCAGGGAGGTAATACCACCACAAACTTTCCCGTTGGAGAAATGCTTCCGTCCCAAATGGCGTTGGACTCCAAACGGTTCAAAATAGAAAACAGGGACTTTTCGCTTTCTGCCTGTATCGCCCAGCTAATGGCGTACTTGTTTTCGGATAGGTGAACTTCGGCAAACGGATCAATGACTATTTGCAAGTTCTGACGAGAACTAGTCACGTAGTTATTGTGGCTGTTGTTTGGGATTATAAAAACCGTTTCACGTTTGTCGAAGACGTGTTGCATCAAACGCGAAATACAAGACGATGTCCACGTACTATTTGCCCCGGTTGGAAACTGGTAACTTTGAATAGAGCCCAATTTTAATAAAAACCACAAGCTTAAGGTGTACATTTTCTTGGCGACACTCCGTGCTGGAATATGAGCACTTATCGACTGAATCGAAATAGAAATGCGTATGGTGTAAGTGTACATTATACACATGTCGGTATGGAAACCCAATTATGGTTTTATAGGAAAGAGGTGTTTAGTATTATCTCGGAAAGGAATCAGGTCAAGAATAGTGGTTTGTTGTTGTATCACAGTAAACAGTATAGGCTAACAGTATTAGTAAGCAATGGGCAATTACGTATTGACATTAGAAGCGTAGGTACATTTCTTGTTTATGTTTAGATATTGTTTCGTTTTTGGTATTAAATCAAAGGCTGTAAAATAATGCGCCATGTTGCTTCCGTGAAGCAGAAAATGTTCCCTAATTGAATATGAGCGTTGCTTCTCAATAAAGGGACTTTCGTAAACCTTGCTGGTTTATTTTAGAAAACTGTTCAAATTCTTTCTACTTTTTCATATATTTACTTGAATACTTACGTATTACATACACTCTGCAGGAATAAATTTAATGTGCAACATCTCAGGAGTTAGTGGCACAATTTTGTAGAGAACTCGTTTCATTAGTTAATTAGTATTGGAATAAAAAGAAGTAGTTAAATTCAAATTGCATTTGTTATAATGCAGTGCATCGTATTTGCAGTTACGTGATCATGATCTCTGACTATTAGAAAGGGTACTTTTTCTTATTAATTTGGGTGCGTAGAATCCAAATCAGTTTGTACTTTTTCGATCAGACTTCTCAATCAAAAGGTATAGACTAGGAACCAATTTCGAAAAAAATTCAAAGGGCTGTAACTTTTGAACTAGTAGCCCAATTTTGGAACTGTTTGTAATTATGGATTCTACAGGCCACATTCTATAAGAAATTTTTTTTCCTGGTCTATCTGAGACAATTTTTTCTCTCTAAAAAAGGTAGTGTATAACCTTCCTTTTTTACCAAAAATCGGCTACACCAAAATTTCTCGGAAAAACACTTTTTCTTATTAATTTGGGTGCGTAGAATCCAAATCAATTTGTACTTTTTCGATCTGACTTCTCAATCAAAAGTTATAGACTAGAAACCAATTTCGAAAAAAAATTCAAAGAGCTGTAACTTTTGAACCAGTAGCCCAATCTTGGAACTGTTTGAAATTATGGATTCTACAGGCCACATTCTATTGGAATTCTGGGTCGATCTGAGACAATTTCTTGTTCGAGGCTCAAAAAAAAAAACAGAGTATAACCTTCCTTTTTTACCAAAAATCGACTACACCAAAATGTCTCGGGAAAACACTTTTTCTTATTAATTTGGGTGCGTAGAATCCAAATCAATTCGTACTTTTTCGATCAGACTTCTCAATCAAAAGTTATAGACTAGAAATTAGTGATTTTAAATTACACGTTTTTTTTAAGTGCGTAATATTATGTGTAAAATTACCAATTGTTGATGTATTTTATGTAATTTATGTAACTTACCATTTTTTTTTAAAAAACCGTAATTTTACAGTAAAATTACCTGTCATTTATGTTTTTTATGTTTTTTTAAATATTCTATAAACCTTTTTGAATTTTGTGAGTGTTTGAAAATAAAAACACTTGTTAAATTATATATTTTGGTGTATTAAATAAAATACCCAAGCAGTAGGTATTTCGCCATCACGCGTTGTTTGGAGGTAGAAGTTCCAGATCGCGAATTAGAGGCGGTATCATCTTCATTAAACCAAACTAAATTCAACGGTGAATCGTTTACGTTGGTAGTACCGTTGATGGCCTGTGGTAGTACCGATCAAAATGTATCAAATAGATATTACATTTAAGTAACTTACAAAAATTACGGTTTTTTAAATTAAAAACGTAAGTTACGTAAGTTTCATAAAAGACATAAATTACATAAAAAAACCGGCCTCTTGTAAGTTACGCGTAATATAACCGTTTTATATGTAACTTACAAATCGTTATTTTACAATCCACATCACTAATTGTAATATAGTGGAAGACGCGAACGAGTGTCGAATACACAAAATTCGGGGAAATTGAAGTAATAAAAGACGTACGGTCAGATCCGGTATCATAGCAAGATTCTCCGGAAGTCTGCCGATTTAGAATTGCGTCGTGAAAAGTCTAATTGTAAATTTGAGATTGTAGCGTAATTGGTGGATTTGAAACGAATCAAATGAGATTAAAATTGGCCGATTTCATTAGGATAGCTCCATTTTGAGGGCGCCAAATAATTACGAAACATAGGTAGGGATTAATAAGGGGAGAAAATTTTCCGGGCATTCGGGTTCTGGCTGCGGTAGAACTCAACTCTAGTTGGGTTTTTTGTTATCCCAAGAACGTTCCGTTGATAGAGTTGTTGAGTGCCTTAAAGGATAGTTCAAGGGGAGGGGGTGGTTAAAGAATAGGTAATCTCATCGTATGTTTCGAATGGAATTACGTAGAAAGGTCTAAAAATCAGTCAATCGCTGTAATTTAGTATTTATTATAAAGCACAATACACGAATCTAACATGCAGTAAGTAGTTTGAAACAAACATTATCCATAAACTTGCATGTCTAATACAAATATGAAACTATCGGTTCTGTTTTTTATTTATCTTTATCCATATCGACGTTGGAATGTTACTGCGCTTTATATTCAGTAGGCGATGAGGTGAAAAACTAACATGTCCTTCTTAGCAGTGTGTCTAACTCTATTTTTGTGGGACTTTTCGCAAAGTTGCGAGGAACAGAGTGCTTTAATACCGACTTGCGTTTCGCACGTTTTTAGTAACGAGCTAACGGTGTACACAGTGTATGACAACCCCGACGATGACTACATTACACAATCGTTGAAAAATCCTTGGATTAATGTCAATCCTTTTAGGGAAATCTATTTAGCAAACGCAAATTATGGCACCAATTGGGCGATACAAGCGAATAGCGCGTTGTCAATGTTCGCAATTTTGGATCGACTAAGCTCGAGCTCGATTTGGAATAGGAGCATGTCCCCCAAAGGAAAGTTTGTGCTCGTTCTACCTCCGAGCAATTTGACCGAGGTCTTCGTGGGTTTGTTCAAGTACGAAATTGTCAATGCGATTGTTACCATCCACAGTAACGAGTCAGTGGAATTTTACACTAGCGATCTTCACTACAGCAATGACTGTACAAAATCAGCAACACATATCACGCGTAAAGAATGCACGGAAGAACCAAAGGTTTTGTTCAAGAAAGATTTAAATTTTCGCGGATGTCCTGTGTATTTTTCATCCCCAAATGGCGATAATTTTAAGCATCTCAAAAATGCTTGCGTCCGCTCTCTTTGTCATCCGACAATGCTAGTTTTGACAGCCATGGAAGAAAAGCTCAATCTGAAGATCGTACCTATTCATCCTGATTCTGCAAACAGTCACGACGTGGTCATTCACTCCAGAAATCGTCTGTTCGGAAACTATTCGGGATACATGGACGACAGTTTGACTGTAGACACCTATAAAACGTTGTTTGTGGTTCCTCCGCCGAGAAAGACTCCTTTGATGCAAATGCTTAGGTTCATCTTCAAAATGGAAACATGGCTGCTGATCCTCGCCCTTATCGCCGCGAAAATTGTCGTCTGGTGGGCGTATCACCGAAATAAAACCGAAAACCTCTTCGCCGCGTTCACCCACGTCACGGTCCTTCTTTTGGGCGGCGCTGCGACCAGGATCTCAAAGAAACGCATGTTTAAGTTCTTCTTCGTGATAACATCGTTCTATTGCATCCACATTCAGACTGCGTTTACATCAAACTTTTTTAATCTACTAACCGTTGACAAATACGAGGTGACAGTTAAAACCGTTGAAGAATTGGCAAACGCTGACCTTGAAATATGTGCAGATGAAGGGTATCGCGAGCTATTTCGCGTCGACCTGCCCGAAAACGCTATGTACACGAAAATTAAACGCAAAATGAGATACTTTCCAAGCCGTGAGCGACCATTTCCATTCGAACGCGCGCTATTTCTTCGCGAATGTGCAGCATTGCTCACAGATACAGATCTATATTATGTGCAATTTTTATATCGCCTCCCGGTTGAGGGAATGGAAGATACTGCCGTCGTGGGTAAGTTCGATGCGGTGCTTCGAATACGAGGAGGGGGCTCCCTTATGGGCACGCTGAATACCATTATAACGAGGTTGATGGAATCGGGACTGTATCAAAATGCGGAGAGCAGCGTGCACTCAATGTTCCACAAGGATTTCGACGATTTGAGGAGGAGTGCTGCAGTTTTGGCACTTAAGCTGGAGCACTTGTACGTATTCTTCGTAATTTTCGGCGTTGGCTGCTGTTGTTCTGCCATTGTGTTCATATTGGAAATAATTACTCACAAATTTAACTTATGGCTTTGTACATTCTAATTTACACATTTTGTAGCACTAGATCATTAAAATGCTGTTTGAACAAACCTTTTTTCAATATATCCGACTACGAATATTTAGGGTTTTTTGCCTTTACCTTAATAATACAGTACGGAATACTCCTGGGTCGTTTTAGGGCCGGCTGAAGATAAAAGTTACGTGTACCCAAGCACTAAAATTTCGTATGGCCCATCAGACAATGTGTTGAATTGGGATACTGATTTTTATTAAAAAAAAATTGTTCATGCAGAGAATCGAACCCGGGCCTCCCGGTTGCAAGCCGAGTACACCACCAGACCGTTATGGCACACATTCAATCGTTATTAAGGATCCTCAGATCCTTTATAGTTTTGTATTGTCGTCCGTCCGTCCGTCCGTCCGTGTGCGCTCTAACTCTTTTTAAAAGTGGCCGATTGAGTTGAAATTTGGTGTACGGGTTCTTTGGACATTAAGGACGGACGCTATTGATTTTCAGGAAGCTGGTTCAATAGGAACAAAAGTTATAGGACTTCGAGTGAATCGGGAACAGGAAAAACTACGGGCTCAATATATAATAGAAATCAACATATTTCATTCCCTAGGTCATGTATCGGGTTGGGACTTCCGCTAGATTATTCCCTATGACTCTTAGATGTGTAATACTTTAATATAACTCTTCTCTCTGGTATAGGTCGAAAGTTTTAGAGCAAAATGTAGCAAAAATTACACTTTATACATGAATTTAGAGTTTTAAAAGGTTTCAAACGCATTATCTTGATGCAGCAAGAGTACATCACGTGCACATTTGATAACCGCATATGTGTGATTCAAAAATGTTAAATTATTGCCATATGGGTTTTGATCAAAATAATCAAAATCGTTATTTATGCACCAAGATCGTCGAGAAAAAGACTAGGGGCATGCTCATCATCAATGCTCAAGACATAAATTTGATGCATTTCTGGCGACCACATGGATTTTGATCAAAACATGTCAAAATCGTTATTTATGCACCAAGATCGTTGGGAAAAAGACTAACAGCATCATCTCAATGACCAAAACATGAATTTGATCTATTTTTGGCGACCACATGAATTTTGATCAAAACATGTCAAAATCGTTATTTATGCACCAAGAACGTTGGGGAAAAAGACCAAGAGCATTATCTCAATGATCAAAACATGAATTTGATCTATTTTTGGCGACCACATGGATTTTGATCAAAACAAGATTAAGAGCATTATCTCAAAGGCCAAGACATGAATTTGATGTATTTTGTAACATTAAAATAAATTATCGTTAAAAGTTATTGTAATACTGAGGATCCTTCGATATTTCGT
>NW_022171092.1:0-51784 GCF_008802855.1 Photinus pyralis | reverse complement strand
CATATATATAAGAGAAGTATATGGATAACCGCCTATGATTGCAATGTGCAAATTGTTCGCCATAAAAGAGAGCTGCCCTATTCCTTAGTCCTCAACTCTGTATTTATGCGCAAACTCCCCAAGTAAATATTTACTTCTCTCCGCCTACTTTTAAGTAGCGCCAATTTCAAATTTCATAACCTATAACTCGAAAATAGGGTTAAAATTTTATTAAACCATTATTGTGTGCAATTACCATATGTAAACACAACCACGCACCATTCGGAAACTTCACCCAGACTTCTATTCGCTTCATGCAGATTCATATTCACCACATTGGCCCCATTCCACCTGCCGACTCCTATCACTATTGTCTGATCCTGTGATGTCTTTAGATAAGTATACTAGCTGGCCGAGGCCCACCCTCCCAAGACCAATCGCCGCCGAAGCGTTTCTTACCTGTTGACTATATCGCTTCGATTCCCCTACTAGCATCTTCACCGATCAGCGACGACAATTTGAATCTTCCCTTTTTTGTGCCCTCAACATTGTTTTCGGCACACAAGGATTCGGGACCTGCAGTCAATGGCCTACTTGAATGATTTCACTGCCAACTCAAATCAGCGCTCACGTGCCCCCCAGTGCGTTCTGGTTCAAGGTACTCCGTATCGTTCTGCTTGGAAACTGTAGCATTTTCACGGAGAACTTTCGAGCTTCCTCAGCGGAGTTTGTTTACGGTTACACCCTTCAACTTCGAAGGCAAACTTTGTAACGATTTAGAAACTTAAATTGCAATTGAAATAATATACCTATAGGGATTATATCTTGAATATAACTTGAAATTGGATAAGTTCGCATCAGCTATAATATAAAGTGATACATTACCAATGTTCAACGAAACACAATTAAATTAAAGACATTTACTGATTTTAAAATAAAATTAACATTGTCGAGTTGGAAATCTTTTAGGTGTTAAGTGACCCCCATATAACTTCGTGCCCCCATCATGCTTGCGTGCATCCAAATCAATGCAGTCATAGCGGTTAAAATGACGAGAACACAACCTTGTTTTTACATCATCGAATTCCGATAGTTCACATGCTTGCAGTCACCGATTCTTGTTGCTTTTTTCACTTGGGAATCTAATAACAAGTATGGCATAAATGAATTGATTGCAGATAATTGCATTGTAACTTACTTGTGCCATGAAACCGAAGAATCCACTTTCCCACAAGTACCTGCATTTCTTTATTTCTAAGTAATGAACACACTAAAATTGCCAAACATTAGGTATTTCTTTACAATTATTGTGTATCACTTACGTATACTGATTTATATAAGTATGAAAGGCTTCTTTACTATTAAAATTAAACAAAAGTTCAATAACTCATAAACTAAACAAACAATTTAACCTCAATCCGTTATGTCAAACTGGAGTAAATGCTTGGTAAATAACACTACATAATAACACGCAAGCGCATTAGCGCCTAGTTCCCAACTAATGACAGAAGTATATTTCCATCCACTAACGTTGGCGATAGGCGTGTCCACTCGTTTATCCATATACTTCTCTTATATATATGGTTAGGCTAACGGCGCCATATTGAATAGTAGTTCAAAACAACCTGCACCCTTTTTCTATAAATTTCAAATTTTATGGCACTATTTGTCGAATTTCTTTTCGAATATCATAAATGTATTAGTACAGAATGCAATGATATACATTATATAAGAAATATTTTTAGTAGTAAAAAGAAAATCGACAATAACATGAATTTTTTTTTCATGGCGTAGAGAGTTGTTATTATTTTAATACATTTACCATCACCCAGAAAGCTTTGAGTTTAAAAATAAGCGGTAGAAACTGTATACTTCAGAAGATTTATAGAAAATCAGTACCACTTACTTTTCAAACAGCCATATTCATTTTTAGTTCAATACTTCTGCCGCAAGGAAAACGTGGCGCCAATGTAGGGCGTTGCAATTCAAAATATTTTATTTCGTGAATTTACTAATGTTTGTGTGATGTAAATAAAATACATTGTATTATATTATCCCATTTGGGTGACAAGTTTTCAACTAAACAGGTAGTAGTACCTACTTAGTTTCCTCAAATAGAAAGGTGAATATGTACAACGCGATCGAAATTGTACCGCTCTTATGAAACATGATTTTAGTAATCATTTGCCGCATCGCATATAAAGCTGAACCAATATACGATACGAACATAGGGAAATTACATTACATGCAAACTCCTATGTTCGCATTTAAAAAAAATTCACTGTATATGATTTTCGCCATAAATCACTTTCGGTTTTTTATACTTCCCAAAATTGTACATCACGGTCCGAGAAACAATCGGAGATGCAAACAATAAGATATCGACATGCATTTTTTACAGAAATTTTACACTTAGGTACCTACACCTTAAATGTTCGGGCAAAACTAGCCCAAGCAAGTTATTGAAATATGTAGCGATTGAAATCGGTGAACATCCATAAAATAACTAATAACGCTTAAATTTTATTATGGTCAACTCCAAACCAAAAGAGGTTTATAACTTCAATTTAAATTTGTTTCAAACAGTTTCTGAAATTGTCCATTTAATAAAGTCTTTAGCGTTTCATTAAACGGTTCTCGCGTCTCGCGAACAACAATTATATCACCACGATTAGGTGTAACATCTACGGGCTAGCTGAACTCCTGCACACCTGAGAAGACAATGTTAAAATTTACAACGAACGATGTTCTGTTCTAACCGAGGTTCTAACTTACTTAATTGTAAAAACCTGGCAACATAAAACAAGATAATATGAAGAATAGCATTCGATTTTAGGGAGAGGGATTCTTGGACACTACTCCGTCCTCGAGATGTTCGCATTTGAAGTTTTGACCCCACCAGTAGATATGCCTTGCCTAGTCCAGTTGTTTCAATAGCACTTTGTGAGTACTCTCCGTCATTCTAATCTCGAGATATTCGCACTGCAACTTTTTACATCACTAATGGCTATATTTCTACCATGATACTACAAACTTAACAAGATAAGCTCACGCGCACGATCTTCTCTGTGTTCCTGCTATTCCTTTATTTTTTGGTAGGTTGCAGCGACTATAGATTGATGCAACGGGATTATTGATGTACCTACAGCAATCAATTTTTTAAGCATTGGCAAAATTGAGAGCTAGCATCTGTATTACCTATAGGTCTAGGTATAGGGTGATGTAGTCCTTATCAGCGTTTCAAAGAATTGTAGGTAAATCTAACGTGAAATAAACAAATGAATGACAATATTATCGATTTCACACGCATCGCCTTCATTGACGTTATTTGAGGTATGACCATAAATGTACCCATAATACAAAAAAAGTTTTGAACCACTGGATTAGGAACCGATAGGCATTACCGCCATCTAAGTGTAAATAGCCACACACACACTAAATTGAACAGCAGAAAATAATAATGGCCACGTTTTATTTAACATTTTTGTTTCGTGGTTAGAAGAGCACGTATACATTTGTTAATAATTTACTTATGCAAATTTAATTCTGCGTAATCTTATCTTTCTAATGATACCAAATTCATCTATTTTCATTGAAGATCTTAAAAAACATTCAGATGATTCAATACATCGTATATTAGTATGAACATGTTTGAATTTCGATATAAAATGGTTAATTTTAAAAATAACCACGAAATAAAACCGAAGTTTTGTTATGCAACTTATCGTACTGTTACAGGTCCATTTTTAGTTTAGTTTTGCGCTCAGAGTAAGAAATAAAGATAGAGATGCCTTGATGCTTATCTATGCTACAGTGACTTTATAGAGACAGTGGCGACAACAGGGTATCTCGTTTTTGATTGGTCGTTGGTTCCGGTCGCCATATTGGAGCTAAATTCCAAACTGGCCAATAGAAAGCCTTCAAAACGACGCGGTGCACTCCGTGCTATAATTATTAATTATACTGTTTTGACAGTGTCACCTGTAATTGTCACGGCTTCATGTTACTAGTTTACACTTTGCTTCTTGTATTTGCTTTATTTTACGTTTTCCGTCTCCAGTTTTATATAAACTCGATTTTTAAAGACGCATACATATAGTTTGGATTTATTACGATATTATAAGGTATGTAATTCGCTTAGTGTTTTTAGATGTAAAACTGTGCCTAACCTTACGACTGGTAATTGATGTAAAATTTTTTTCAGGAGCCCTAAATACCTAATGAGTTTAGATAGAAAACTGGTTAGAGAAGCAGCTTATCCGAAATTTAGCAGCAAATTCATTTGTGATCGTAAATACGTTTGAATTGGTTTCATGTTTGCTGGAGCACATGGAATATTGATCTCTTGTACTCCGTGGACTAGATCAACGTGTTTTGTCTTCCATTTAAGAGACTAAAGAAATACTTTTAAGTCCGGAAGGAGCAACACGCGACAGGGGACAAGAAGTGACAGAAGACACTGAAATGTCAAACACAATTTAATGATTATTTATATGTACATTTTGGATATTGCACCATATTTCATACTTATTATACTGTTTTCCATATACCCATACCTTTTTGAATTTGGGAGGCATTTGTTTTCCCATAGGTTGTTCTGCAAAGCTTTAAACGATCATTTCTGCGCCGTTCGTTTTGAACAAGAATCTTTACTTAAATGAAACTGACATTTATTATTCTACGCTCACAATTTGACATGACAAGGTATATTGATCTTACAATCAATTTTTTAGCTCCAATATGGCGGATTATGATAAGTTGTCGCCACTGTCCTTATAAAGTCACTGTAATCTATGCGAGCCATCATCTCGTTTGTTTACTAACATTGCAGGAGGCTAAGTTGTCACATTTCACGAGATAGTTTTTAAGGGAATATTAATAACATATGCATCTGGAGTAATCTAAATGGATTTTAAGATGCTTATAAGAGTTCAGTAACCCAAACAATTTTAACTTACAATTAAACGGCGTAACAAGAAAAATTATGCTTATGGTGATTAGTGCACCACAGCGGCAACACTGTAACTTTGTTTTCCGTTGAGAGGTATTTTGTTTATTTCGTTAAAACGTGATTCCTTAATTTTTAGGCGTTTTTATAGTGCAGGACTTATTCGATTTATGGTGTATTAATTTATGGGAGCCCTTTGAAATGGGGAAAAGCTGTATTATTTGTGGAATTATTGAATTTACCAACATAACCTTTCATCGGTATGTGTTTTGAAGTCATAGACGTGCATACGGGAATTTTCGCATTTTAATTTGTTTAGATTTCCTTCTAAGTTCCCACTTTGAAGTATCACCATACCTTATCATAGATCAATAGGGACCTTTCAAACACATACAGCTTTTGATCATAAATATTTAGTGATACGTTATTACGTTTGCACATGTAAACAAAACATAAACTTTGTTGCCCATAAAGATAAATGAACCCTACGCCACTGACTAATGTTTACTTTCGTCCTCTCAACGGTCAAATTAACTGAGATGTTGGTTCAAAACAAACGTTCACGTTGTTATAGCGTACGCGTACTCTATCTTTATTTCTTACTCTGAGGTTTTGCGTAATTTATTTTGATTTTTAGGTTAGGAATTTGTTTATTTTGTTTTGAATTTAATCTCATAGGCGTACCCATTTTCTTAAATTTCTTCTTTTGATTTCTTCGCTTCTTTCGATTCTTGCCCTCTTCTTACAATTGTATTTACCTTTTCACGCTTTAAACGCTTCTTCTTTCCTTACTGTTTTCACTATTCTAATTTTCGAAGCTTATGTGTACTCTTTTATTCAATGTTACGCCTCTGATTCGTTTCAGGGCCATCTGTTGGTATTTCGTCTAAACTACGCTAATCTTTCCCGCTCTTTTCAAAAATCTAATCTTTTTTTCGGGATAACTTTTTATGTTCCTTAATTATTGGTATTACTGTTCGTTTTTTTTTCAAAATCTTCTACGTTTCGTTTTCCGTTTTGGATAATTTTTAGGATATTACCCTCTTAAAAGTCACCCTACTCAACAAAAAGGATTTAGTATCCGTCCTTTGAAACCCTATTTTGGGGATCAAGAGTAGTGGAGAGGCGCACTTGTGTTTCCGAGTACAATCAATATAAATATTTTAACTCCTTGCTCGCCGGATTTCAACCCCTTTTGATCCGAGCGTTAATTTACTACCACCAATTATAGCACCCAAAATATTATATTGTTTCTACATTTAAGGCCCACACCATCTAGGCCTTGTATTTTTTCCCCTTCTTATTTATTATACCTGTACCGTACTGCTTCAAACTCTTCGTCTTCCGTCGTCCATCTTCAGTCTTCGTCGTCCGTCTTCAGTCTTCGTCGTCCGTCTTCAGTCTTCAGTCGTCCACCTTCAGTCTTCGTCGTCCGTCTTCAGTCTTCTATCGATACCCTCAAATTTCTTTCCATTTGATCCCTTCTATCCTCTTCCCTATCCTTATTTTCCCCACACTTAGCCACTGGTCTATTCACCGAGTTTGCCGAACAACCGCTGGACAACTTCAGGAGCCAGGAAAACAGCTAAGCACCTTCCAATTCACCGTTATTCACATATGATTGCCCGTTAAGTTTAATTTTTAAAAAAAAACCATTAATTCATTAATTCAGTCATCTTACCATCCGTTTAATTAATTATTTTAGTCACTTTTGTGTCTTACTGTGAGACGAGATCTCGTTCCGTGATTTTTTTTGCTTTAATTCCCTGTTATCGTTCCACTGCCATTTCTCATTCACCATCATTCGCCCTACAATAAAAATATTCCTATTTCACTACTTTTCTCTATTTTCTCCTCATTATTCGTCTTGCATTTCCAGAATCACAGGGAGCAAGGTTCTAGTTTTTCCTGTACGGCCAAATTTAACGAAAATTAGTGGCGCCTAAATTCTCCAAGCAGTTTTTTCAGTTTTGTCGAACCACCCATACCACTGAGAGCAGCTGGAGTCGTAATGCTAGATTCTTCCATTCCTTCTAAATATTCTTCGTCACAGTACTTCAATTCCAGCCTTAAGTTGTAGTATCATGGGCCCATTCTACACCAGCAACTTACACTTCAACGTTGCCATTTTAGATAGTATATGGTTGGTTGGCCAAAGTGGCAGTAAGCTTCATTTTATCATTATTTTTGTCGGTGATCTTGCATTTGCAACCAATAATATGAAATGAATTTAATGCGATTAGTAGATCAGTTAGATCTACTGTTTCTACCAGGATTTCGTATTTGGTAGCAACATAGAGGAAATACAATTGTATTTACTCTATGGTAGCAATCACTACTCCTCCTCCACGAGATGTGTTAGTACTCTCAAAATTGCGATCACAATGATGAACTCTGTACTCCGAAGGGAAGAACTCGGAACTATCTATGTCGTTACCGAACCACGTTTCAACAAGACATATACCATCAAACTCACAAACACTAATCGATACTTAAAAGTCACGCATTTTATTTCTTAAACTTCTCACATTCGGGTAATAACATAGCAAGTTGTTGCTGCTGGAACATATTAGTTTTTTCTAATGACTGTAGGTACTCTATTCACATATTTAATAGTGAGATGACTCTCACCGTTTGCAAGACAATCATTAAGTTCAGTGCTAGCAGTGACAAAGTAATTGCCGTTGGTATGGGGTCTGATCGTTATTAATGGCGACCCTCTCAAAGCTAGGGTTATTCTTTTATTTACTCTTGTTACGTAGAACTTTCATTGCATTAGCAGCATTCGCAAAAGTAATACATATAGGAAGAGATTTAGATAGATCAGGGACCGCGCAGTATGTTATCAGCAGTAATAAGTTGATTGTCATCTGGCAAAACGGCATTTAGAATATCCTTGACTGCACTGATATCCATTCCGGGAGCTTCAGGTACATTAATACACAATAAATTACATTCGCGTTTAGTTCTTTCACGGACTTCTATTCAAAATTTTATGGTGATTGATAAGTCATTAGTTGAGTAGCGTGTTTTTCAAGTTTCTCCATTCTGTCGAACATATTTTCCAATAACTCCTTGAGCAGCGAAAATTGATCAACAGCTTTGTCACAAGGATTGCAAAAATACTTTACTCCCCTAGTACGTTGCCGCGTTATGCGTTTAGCATCATCAGTATCAATTTGGGAGCAGCTGTAATGAATATGCTTTTTGCAACCATCACACTGTACACCACAGGATTGGTATCAGTTTTATTACAATGAAAGCACAAATTCGCTACTGGTGCCATGACTTCGAAGTTTTGTAGATAAAGGTAGATACTGGTAAGTTCCAAATGATTGTGTGTAACATAAAAGCCGATAAACACCAAAGGTTATCACTAGTACCTACACTTGAATTTATTGTTTACCAAGACAACTGGAGCAATATGAAGCACGTCTATACTCATACTAATAATCTAATACTCATACTCCTTTACGGCCTTACGGAACTGTGAATGCTCCTTTCCTTACCTCTTACGGAGCTATGTTGCAGCTTATTTCTTATTTCACACAGTTACATAACTCTGAATCAACAACCACATTGTGCAACTATTCCCCTTTCAACATTGAGTAATTTGAATCAATTCTTGCTTGCAGTTGTAAGTACAATAAGAATAGAGTAATAATGGCCACAGCAAACATTTCTTCATAATGAATCAGGTAATGCAACTATGGTGCTACCACTGTTCAGCAACTAAACAGCAAAATGTCCTTTATTTCTAATGGTTGTATTTCAAATCATTGCTCTGGGTAATGTAGGTGTAAAATAGTCAAAAGGGCCTAGGATGAAACATGTACTGGTTTTCGTTTCAGTTCTATTAGGAAAATATCCAAACATTAACAATGTATATGTATTGTGTAAATTCACACTAAATAATACAATAAAGTAATAAAATCACAAATTTAAAACTACTATAACAGATCACAGACTACATCAATTTGATCAACAAGTCACAAATATACAGTAAACATTTAAAATACAGTCATGTGTTTAACTCACATTTTAATAAAATTAATGAAAGTGAAAAAAATAAAATTTCAAAACTATTTACAGATTATATCAACAGGCACTAACTTTTGAAAATTACCTGAACTTATCATGGTGGAAAAATCAAACATTTATAACTCCAAAAAATATTGGATAACAATTAGGAGGAACCCCAATGCTCTGCGCGCCACAGCAAAAGGAACATATTTTGTTTGTTAATAATAGAAAAAGATGTTGTTGCAGTAGGACTTTGAATTGTATTTCCAATATTAATAGATACATCAGTATATCTGGTTAATAAACTACGATAACCGCGGCCAATTGTAGCTAATAAGGGGGTATTATCACTATTTTCCTTGCTACTCTTATTCATTATTAATGGAACAATCGCACGCACTTCTTCTTCAAATGGTCTAAATACCGTTATGGGACGCAAAGACGAACGTTCTGCAATTATAATACAGCCCCAACTTGTTCCAATATACAACTCTGAATTTAATATTGCCAAACTCGTAACCTTAAATAGATTAATTAGTTTTCTTCAGGAAATGTGTAGCTTCCTAACCTGACAGTTGGTGGGACTTAAATGTTCCTCAATGGCGATGGATTTTAAACTTTCGGAACATGGAACCAGTTTGGAGCAGTCCAACTTGTTCACAACATCGCGACTTTTTATTCTCCATTGATATACAATGCATCCAGGTGACACGTACGAATAAATGGAATTCTCATTTGCAATAAGATTTAAGACGTTTGCGGATTCAATTACTGATTGAAAATGGTTTATAATTTCGTGATTAGTCACAATGTGATCTTTAATGCTATATATTGAAATTTGCCCATGAGATTGACCACACCACAGCTCGCAAACACTGAAACAAAAGTCACTTAATTACAGTAAAAATCGATATGATGGTCAGGTAACTCAACTTGATCTTAAATTAAAGTACCATCTTCTAATTAAAAAACGAATAAATATACATACGTTCCTTCCTCTTTAAACGTTGCACATAAAGAGTACAGAGTAAATGTTGATCCTAATTCAGTCATAACAAAGCTGCCTTCTTCTGACGTTGGGGTACTTGGAATGGCTTCGGTATTTAACAAAAACAATCTTCCATTTGATAAGCCGCAAGCGACTCTTTTCAATGTTGGTAAATACAGTAAGCTGCTAATGCTACTGTTGTTGGAACTTTCCAAAGCATAGGAAAACACTTTATACCCTTCAGTTACTCTGAAAAGAACACAGAATTGTTACTTGTTGCTTATTAAATTTGTGCTTGCACAGGTGCATTTTATTTACGTTTTGTCTTTGTTAAGGTATTTCAAAGTAGCATTGGGCATGCTTTTTTTCAATTTCAAAAATATAACTATAAATAAGAAAGTTGACATTGCACAGTTTGAGCATGCGCACATCTGATTTTTACAGTCTGCGATATGCTCGTCTTTACCAGAAGCAGCTGGTAAAAATTTCAAAAAATCTGAATAAAAAATTTGGTATTGCACATGCGCAAATTAATCGTCAAGAGTTTTTGGACGGACAGAGAAAGTGGCCATTGTAACCCCTTTCAACACGAGTTGGAAAATGCGCTAAAAATGGACCTCTCCACGCGATTAAAAACTGAATTTACGCATGCATGGACCAACCAAAAAATCATACAACGCCTTATAGGAGTATTGACATATTAACTATTAGAGGGTGTAACAGTTTAGTTTATTCTTATTCAAATTTCAAAATTACCGCTTGCTAGGTTAGGCAGGATATAGGTGAGATGGCGTCACTTGTACGCGTGCTTCTTTCCTCGCGCAGAATCGCGTTAATTTTTCACTTCATTTCCGTTTTAAAACCAACGAGGTTGTACTTGTTGTAGAGCGTGGCATTGTGAATTCTTCTTAAACCAGTGGGTAATATTTGCCATCATTCATGTGAAATCTCTGGCAATTTTACCTTTTTATTGGCGTTGTCGAGTAGTGTAACTCAGAAGCCGTTTTCTCCATTGCGAGGCTATATATCTGGTGGAGGTTCATCGCCCTACCTACATGTAAGTGAAATGGCGTTGACTTTCTTTTACGTTATGTTATCTAAAATTCTTTCAGATTCACAATTTGAGGTTGGATAATTTCCCTATTTCATTGATTTAAGTATTTTTCATTACCCTCCTGACGATTTCAGGTATGTTATTAAAAATCTCGTTAGGGAGTGTTACATCTTCATTACTTTTAGGGGGTCCATGTAGTAGACGAATTCTTGTACCGGTCAATCCATGTAGTAGATGAATTCTTGTACCGGTCAATCCATGTAGTAGGTCAATCCTTGTACAGACGAATCCTTGTATGTAAATGAATTTGCATCTTGCGAATATTCCGGAGTACGAACACCTGTTGATTGCCGGCAGCTATCCGGCGTACCACCGAGTAGATAAGCGCTAACACCTAAACGATACCGGGAGCGACCAGCTGATTGTGGAATTTTCGGAAGATACGATCTTTTACACAACCTTTTTTTTTTTAATTGCTTCAATACCGTTAATCTAGTGTAACCTTCCGACGATTTATGATTGGAGCTTTGTATTTTGTTCGCATCTAGTGTTTGAGGTCGTGTCTCTCTTCAAGAGCAACGCACCTGTATTTAACGTATGGGTAAACGAGCCGGCTACGAGTAAGCTATTTTAGTTTTGGCCCTTCTGGCTCATATAATCGTTCCGAGCGTTGTAGCTTGGGGTTTGTTTTTGTGTTACAGAACTGGAACTTCGAAGGAGAGCTCTTTTTCGGAGAAGACAGCGTATGTGTTATTCAAGGTAAGATTTTTAATTTACTTGTACCCAGTGTTGCCTATATGAGTTGTTATTCGGGTTAACTTAATTCAATCTTTGAATCCATTGAAATCTTAACTACATTTTTGCTCGATCATTGTTGTAGGGGTCTGGTAACGTAATTATTAGGGAAGTGTTCATGAATTTATTTGGGGATTATTTTTGTCATTTAAAGTATTTGTTATTGTCGTATTGAAGATACATTTTATTTGCCGATCCTGCACCGTTTTTTGCCAGGATTAATAAATCAGAATTGCTCGTAGTGAATTTATTATTTGGCTCTCTTGTGTTTTCCCAATTTCTATACAGGAGAGGTCAGAATTTGTGCAAAATTGGGTGGCGCTCAACTAACCATTTCTAGTGACTACCAAAGATCAAAAACTTATGTTATATGCCCAAACGAACAAACCGCTGTGGAAGATTCTCATCTCGAGCCCTTCTTTTAATTAAGAATCTGAGCTAGCTGGCCGTTTATGCGGCGGGGTTTGAGTTTTACAGCGCCGAACTAACCTCACGTTATAAGAAATACATGTCAAAAGGTTCAAGCAATGCAAGTGCTTACACATATTTTCCTATGTATACCGAAACAAACCATTACAACCAACCAGGTTCTTCAGGTTGCAAAATATAAGATCATTTTCAAATTCCTTGTCATGACCAATGTAATTCTATCGAATTTTGTAAACTCCCTAACAAGCGCGTCCCCAGGTGGTAGATAGGGGAATGATCTGGCGAATGAATCTATAGGACATTAGGGCAACATTAAATAAGTGCTCACGGCTCATAATGTGTAGATGACGACTTTGACTTAACCACCCCAAGATCTGTGAAGTTTGCAATTGTGCCTCTCAATATGTTTTAATTAGTTTTGCGTCCGAAAGCGCTTGTTATTTAGAAGACGAGGAAAATTAATATTTTAGAATTTCAACTCCATTAAGTCATTATTAGCAGGTTTTTGTTTCCTCTATGGTCAATTAAAACGAACATTAAATCTGCAAGGCCATACAGGGTTACGCCGATATCAGTTTTGATGAGCGACCTTTATGCCGACTTGAGGAATTCCAATTAACAATGAGTCTTACTGAACTATCGACTTTAAAAATTGCAATTAACAGTAGCTAAATAAAAGTGGTGCCTACACAACATCCGATTAAGTCGCAAGAGGTCTCAAAAGAAGTGCTCTACATAATTTAAATTTTAACACCAATTACAGTTTTTTAAGACGTCCGCAGGCCGCACAATTAATTAAAGAAGTTTTAATTTTTGGAGAGTTTTAATAGTATATTATACATCTATACTCTGTTTTTTAACTAGGAAGACGGATTTAAAAACGCTGATTTACACTGAAAATGTCACTAGAATCTAGTAACAAAAATAATACTCATTTTATACAGACATGTATTGTGGGTTGTGTGATGTGATTTTCTTTCACATTTGGATAGATTTCATTATTTATGGTTTTGTGTTATTATTTGGTAGGAACTCCTTTATATTATGCATACATCATACTTTTAAAAGCAAATTATAATAAACAGGTAATACATTGATAATAGGTAATAATCCTGCATACATTTATTAGCCTTTGAAACATTATTTTCAATTGTAGTTAAATGTTTTATCAGTTGTAATACTACACAATCCGCATTACAATTTACAACAAATGTTAAGTTATTGAACAAATTCAGAACAATATTATTAAACAGCACAGTTCACTGATTTACGTATAAGCGATTTAGTCACTGACTTCCAAAAGTTCATTAAAACTGTCACTGTCCTCCGATCCGAGTGAAATAATTAATGGTTCTATAAGTGTATCCATTAGGCCATCCAATCTACACACCTTATTTTCTTCCTTAATAACGTGTTGCAGACAATTCCGCCAGTCGTCAGACCTCACATTTGCAACAGCGTTATGACAACCAGAACGTTTCGAAGGGGCAACAATCCCAGTTGCTTTACTGGTACTTGGAGTTGAATCCATCACTAATTCCAGTACACTTAGGACGCGAAATATCAACACATGAATACGAAATCCTAGACAAGGAAAGAGAGTCTAAGACGAAATCCGACGATACGGTCATCCGAAATGCTTATGATTGGTCAATAATTTGAAATGTGCTTGTCATTTCAAACTATTGACCAATCATAAGCATTTCGGATGACCGTATCGTCGGATTTCGTATTCATGTGAATCCAGCTTAAGGACGAGAATCGTGTCAATAGCAATTTACCTGGGTGTAAAACGGGCGCAGCGCGAGCCAATAGAAACCAAGATTTTTTGCGGGAAGTTTTAAATCCGTCTTCCTAGTTAAAAAACAGAGTATAGGGACCTTAAGGTGTGTTTTAATACCGAGGGTACAGAAGAAGCACCCGAGGGATCAGGACGCAATTTAGTCCTGTGGAATATACGCTATTTTTTGTACTCTGGTAATTAGCTATGGCAATTTCAATGTTAAAGTGCAAATTTGAAAGAAAAAATTTGATTGATTGTAGGATCAATATACCTGGTAATGTCAAATTGTGACCGTATAACACAAACTTTTAAGTTCGTGCCGTATAACGATAAATGTCAGTTTGATTTAAAGATTCTAGTTTAAAACTACGGCGTACAAATGATAGTTTAAAGCTCTGAAGAACAAGCTATAAGGAAACCACCTGCCTTCCAAATTCAAAAAGATATATGGAAAACGGTATAATAAGTGTAAAATATGGTGTAAGAATAAAAATGAACATATGTATAAAGGTAACCATTATCATTAAATTGTGTTTGACAATTCAGTGTGTACTGTAACTTTTTGTCCTGCACTTTAGTCCGTTAAATGATGACAAAACACGTTGATTTAGTCCACGGAGTACAAAAACAAATATGCCAACCGGCTCGGAATTTCCTACGTTCTCTCTCCTTATTTTGGAATTTATATATTTTTGTTTTGTGTTATGTTTTGTGTTTTCGCAAGTGACGTTTCATAACTTCTGTAATTGGGAGCGTTTCCATAAATTTTTTATACATTCACACCATTTAATTTTTGCTTTTACATTAAGTATACAGCACTGTATCTACAGCTTTTGCTTGTTCTTGCACAGTAATTTCTACCGCTGTTTTATTGCAAGGTAAGCTTTTTACTACTTCCTGTTCCATTAATTATACGGAAGGAGATATTGTTTCGGTTTCCTGCATTTGCTTTCCCGTAAATACCGCTAATAATTTGTGTTTTGTTGCTGTCATTCCCGCTAGGATGTTCGTCATAATTTTGTTTTAGTTTTTTTGCTGAACTCGTCCGATTTCTGGAGTTACCGTTTACGCTGTTTTCGCCGACATCACATCCAGGTTGCCGCCGACTGCCACTACTTTCGTCCGCTCACATGATTAAATGCCCGTTTGCACCGAAAAATTTAAGCGGGGCTTAGCTTAAGCGTAGCTTAAAATCCATGGCAACCATTGTCTCAATAATCGTTGCCATAGATTTTAAGCTACGCTTAAGCTAAGCTCCACTTAAATTAGTCGGTGCAAACGGCCATAAGTGACTATAATTTGTAAATTTATTTACTTTTCTTTTAAATTAGATTGTTATCAATTAATCATTATTCCGCTTATTTAATTTCTCATGCCATTTGTGCGTGGAGTTACTACCGAAGTTCGTCACATTGTAACGTCGCCCAGACCATGCAACTCTCGTCAATACTGTGTTACAGGCGTCAATTTCAGAAGCAGCAACAAAAGCGCTAAGTTATCACCATATGCCGACGCTTCCGACTTTTGCGTTGGAGCGTCCTCCATCAACTCGTCGATAACGAGTTACAACCACTCGCGATTCAACACTTCACACACTTGTAGAAACAAGGCAATTTACGATTCATACCAATCAAAAACCTCTGATTTGAGCGTGTCAACAGAAAAAGGCATCGTCTATAGCAGGGATGGCCGACCTCCTTTTCCCCAGCGTTCCACTTCAATACTTTCATTAAAAGCGGGGGCCGCACAATAAATTTAAGTCAAATTTAGGCTATATAAATATATAATATATAAAAAACAAATGCTATGGAACACTCTTTAATTTTAATATAGCATTTTATAAAAAAATTTAGCACAACAAAATCAATGCTTCCTACTGATTCTCTTATACTTAGCATTAAACCTTAACTTTTATACAATTTGAACTTGGACTCTTAGAAAAGATTGTATTTTTATGTTTTTGTTAAAAAATATCTACTACTTTTCAAAGTTGGCCATCCCTGGTCTATAGACAAAAAGGAAAATCCTCGCTGAAGTCGCCAATTAAGTCAATTTTTCATTGATGTTCAGCTATAAATAACTTTCAGTAAGACTTAGTTGCTACAGCACCTATGGTTGTCCACCCAGACTTCCTGGAGAATTTCTCCATGACACTTGTGTATCTCAAGCACAAGAACAATTTTGACCGAGTTAAACCAACATTATCTCGTCACCATACGAGGGCTCACAGCGGGTCGTCAAGCGAGGTGACAAATTCAACAAACTTTATGTCAATGGCAAACCAGTCAAAGATTTTTTGTTAAATCGAGTTTACCGGTATACAATATTATAGGTATGTGTTATTATGAAAGAGAACAGAACTAATATTCTAAAAATAAAGCGCGTTAAGATAAGGGCGAGTGTTCAAGCATATGAGTCAACACGTTACAGTGTTGTTGGCTCTAGAAACCGTTGCAAAAGGGCATGAACAAGGCGATCTCAACTATATTTACCTATGTATAAAAAACCGAATGAAGCTACTAAGCCTGCCAAATTATTAATTTATTGTCAAATTTTATTTAATTCGTTATGAAGATATGTACCATTTTATATTATATAGTACATTTAAGAACGCAAACCTGTTATCTCTTTCTGAGTTAAGTGGCAAAACAGCATTGAATATTCTTTCAAACTAAATTTCGCTTATTTACTTGATGCTTAAAATGCATTATCATTATTATTATTATTATAACTGTGTATAAAAAATAGCTGTGTTACAAAGCCGCATGCAAAGCTTGTTTATTTCGAGATTGCTGCTTAGAAGTAAAATAAAATAAATGATATATACAAATTACAGATCAAATTATTTTTAATTATAAGCCATACTTACGAGTACGCGTGTATTTGGCCGACACAATCACCTATCCACATATAATTCCCTACTGTACAAACTGATGTTGGTCGTATAGGTAACACCATACTATGGTGTTGTAGCCATCCTCGATTCGAAGCCAGTAATAAATCCACTCGCGAATTGGCACACATCAGCCACATTTCAGAACCAAATAACCCATCCTCTACAAATTAAGTAATAAACACAAGCACAAAAATTTTGAAAAACAATAGGCTACATTTATTTTAACAAGCCCCTTTAAATAATGTAATTATAATATATATGTTTACTAAATTTTGTTTTATATGAGTTTTTAAAACCATTTGCAAAAAAAGAGAACAGATACTCACCTGTAATATGTGAAACTGGAGCACTAGCAGATGCAGTAACCACCGCCGCATGTTTCAAAGACGCTACATCACTTAAATGTATAAATTCAGGTGCAGTCGCAATTGATACAATTTGACTTGCGGACGGACGATCTTTTGGTTGCTGTGACCAACAAAGCACCATCAAATCCAAACAGTAACTGGGGTACAACGTTTCTCGGTAAGAAAGTGGTGGTCTACCACCTTCTAGAATACACTCCTTTACAGACTCGTGCCCTTCAAATGGTTGATGCAGTGTTAGTAATTCATATATAAACATTCCAAACGAGAAACAATCGACTTTTTCTGTATATTCCTCTTCACCATTGTAACGCATTATTTCAGGTGCCATAAAACCTTCAGTGCCACCGAATCCTTTTGTTCCAGAGGGCAAAGTCAGACGACTTATACCTGAAGTTTTAAAGTAGTAGCATATCACTTACAAGTTACTAATATCTATGTACCATAATCAGCTACTTTAATATGAATCGCATGTTCAGGATGATCAACAAAGGGTGGGGGCATCTCCCAAACGAGTACATTTTCCGATTTCAAATCTCTGTAAATAATGTGCTGGCGATGAAGATATTCAATGGCTTTTGCGACCTACACACAGACAAGCCTTAACACACTAAATCACTTGTATACAAATGCTTACTTGCAAAATAATCGACTGCAAAGCATAAGGTCCTACTTTAGCCCCAGATCTTCGATAATGACGCAGTACTAAATCTAAGGCCCCTTTTGGAGCCAAATCAAGAACTAAAGCTAAAGGACTATTGCAAACTCCAACAAATGGGACGATATTAGGATGGCGTAAAGATAATAATATATTCAACTCTTGCCGTGCTGTACAATACGCTTTACAAGCATATTGCAATGGATCTCTATCCCATTTTCCTTGCGCTGCTTTATAAGCAATAACGGCAGATTGTCTTGCATTTGGCCCTGGATGTACAGGTTGTAACATCTTCATTGCAACATCAATAACTAAATTTGTGCCACGATTTTTGCAAGTCCCTTTAAAAACGAAACCAAAAGCGCCACGACCAAGTAGGTGTCCCTTTTTAATATTTTCCGATTTGATTAAATATCGTTCGCCCAAATCCAGAAATATCTTCAAATAGTTAATTATGACAGAGAGACTGACAGAAAATACTTACAACATCCGGGGCGATCAATGACAAGCGAATATCCGAATGCGTTGGACACGTAACGCATCTGTTTCCATAGGCCGCTAAAATACACTCTTCCACCATCCAACTATAATTGATATGGTTTGCTAAATTATTAGACGTATCTTCGGAGTACATGTTTGGATGTCCCTCAACTGAAGGCATTCTGCTGCTGTCTGTTGAATCAGGGCCAACGCCGCTATCACATTCGGATGTATACGACTCTTGGGATTTACGCACTCTGTGTTGATGATGATAAGGTGGATCATGAAAATCCTGTAACAAACCAATTTTAATTATTTAAAAAGTGAAGTTTCCGAAAGCTGTCAAGGAGGGTTTTGTGTGTGCCTTTTTATGGAAAATCTTGTACGACCAGATTATTTGAATTAGTGAAAAAAAAACTAAGTAACTTAAAAAAAATTTTATTTTTAATTATCGACAACCTGCGTGTGGGGTACTATGTCCAAACAAACTTTGTAAGCTTTTCTTTTTTTGAGGGATTTGGTTCTAACTGTTTCATGTGTTTCGAAATAAATTTTTGTTGTCAATTAATTAATTGTGGTTATTCGAATCCTTTGTGCGACGCAAATAGTTTTCATGTCAGATTTTTTATTGTTGCTCAAGATTTATTTCAGGTGTTGATCAATATTTGTGTAATAAATTCTTTGGAATTGGAAGTTGATCTAAGCTCTCAAGTTGAAAAATTTAAATTCTAAGTTTCAATTTTGATTCGTCTTGAGCTAACTGGACAGGTGCTTTATGGGTGGCGTAGTGACCACACCCAATGGCGTGGGTGGCGCAATTACACGCAGCAATATTAATTGATACACTTACCTCCAACATTTGTTTTTGAGAATAATCAAAAAGATCACCGTGCAAGTCATTCTCCGAAACAAAAGACAAACATTTTGGACAAGGCACTAGTCTAGTAATTAAAAATTTTCCCTCCGATGTATGTACAAATCGTGTGCCTAAGGTGGGATACCAATCTTCTAAGAGTATATCAATATGATCAACAGCAAGAGCCAGAAGCTGGGCAGTGGATTCGGTGGTGCATTCGACTACCAATTCACTTTGAAGTTTGCCTTTAGAAAGGCTACCATTTTCATTTTGCATTGGCTTAATCACTAAAGAGTCAACAGGAAAATATATTTCCAAAATGGAGGTATTATGTAAATCGACATCGCACCAGACACCATCTTGCTTTAATCTAAACCTAGAAAACAACAAATAAATAAAACAATGCAAATTCCAACTTACTTCAGCTGTCTGTAATACGATCCTGATGTGCTCAAAATTTCACGTATTCTAAATAAAGTGCTGTCTCCGTATTTCAACTGTAAACCTGTTTGCCACAAAACCCATTCTGCTTTTAACTCTAATATTTTTGCAATCTCCGGATCTTGCGCTATGTCTTTGGGTAAAATAAAGAATGATCTAATTATATCTATGATTGAATCATCTGCCAAAATACGTGACATCAATCGAGACCAAAATCCGGATGGAAAATATGACATCAATAATAATCTTGTAATCGATTTCCCAGATGGCTGAGACATGATTTGATATCGAGCAACTTCTGGTTCTGTTTCATCTAAAACTGTAAAGAAAAATGAGACGAATGAACAGGATAATTTTTACCTTTGGAAGCGTGCGACGTAGACGGCATATTCATTACAAATTTTCCTTTCTTACTACATTCGTTGTACAACACAGATTTGGGAGACACCATCATTTTTTTATTTCTAACAGCCCACCCACGTGACCTCAATGGTACCTTAACTTTAACAGTAGTGTGACACAAACCCGGATGTAACTGTTCTAAATATGTATCTTCCTCACATGGCAACAGTGATGGTATCAACAAAGTCCTGGAATCCCACGTTAGCGCGACCTCAAATTTATTCAGCAAATTAACTATATAATCCTTGGTGTCGAGTGAACCGATATTATTTGACTTAAATATATGCTTCAAGTCATCTAATTTCATTATACCAGTCCTTGCAAAAGGATTTATTTCTCTTATCGTAACAACATGCGCTAGCATATCACAAAGCCATTGTGGATCGAGAAAATACAAGTCCTTTAAAGTGGCGTCATCGTAATGAAGCAGCACACCTTAAAACAGAAACTGAAATTCGTGATTAAGAACACCAGAATCGATACCATTATCATGGAGGAAGAGGGTTGCTTGATGCAGTTCCGCCCAATCCCTAAACGATCGATTACATCGCAACTGCATTTCGTTAGTCACAGTAGTGCGATACTGTTCTGCAGTTAGAACAGGATCTAGATTATTTAATCGGCGCTCCATAGCAACGTGATTAACAACATCTTCTAAGGCAAGGTAAGTAGCGGGCACTTTTTGCTCCAGTAGTAGTTCTTTACTTCCTACAAAATGATTCAGTATCAGTATAATAATTAAGTCATACTGTATTAGGAATAAGTGGGAAGCCACCCCTAGTAGAGTATGAGTTCGAAAGTATTAGTAATCTGGTATGTTATTGAATGCATAGATCAAATACTATTTAAATAATGGAAGGAAAATTCAATTGGATGCTATAGACGACAGAAATTCGTCAAATGGTACATTATAGCAAATATGGAAACATTATTTTTCAGCCATCGATTACCTTATAAATTGTTTTAAAGATGAGGGGCTCAGTCGACGCAGAAATTAATGCTCTTTAACTTGTCACTTGGTATAGTTTTCGCTAAGATGCCTTGTTTAGGGATGATTACCGAAAAACTGAAGAAAGTCTGAAAATTTCATAGTTTTTGGAGCACGGTTATCCTCAACACTTGAAGGGATACAAACTCAGATTATTCGCTTTTAAGACTATGTTATGGTTTCAGAACGATTTCCAGCATTCTCCAGATCACTTTGAGGTACTCCCCCTTTCAGGTCTAATTTTACTGGACTAAAATGCATAGATACATCCCTTTGCAACTAATTTTTGAGTCTAGTATAAGGTGAAACAAAGCGCCCTATTCAGTAGCGAACTATCTGACAATTTTGAACACCCAGTATATATGTGCCTGTAGTTGAGTGGTTCCTTACTACAAAGGTCCGTAATAGGCAATGAAGATGTTTTGCAACATTTCTTAAAGTGTAATTCTCCGACCGATTTAATTCCATTATTTTATGGTAATTAAGTACCTCCTAACAGACGGAACCACCCCACGTGGACGTAGCCGTCCTCCCAGGGAATCTTATACAGGGTGATTCAAATTCGAGGGCCACCATGGGGATTTCGGAAACTGTAAGAGATAGGTAGGTAGTTTAAATTTGGCAAAGTTGCGTATTTTGATGCTTAACAAAATGCAGTTTTGACACTTAAAAAATTCCGCCTACTTTCGGAATATCCGGAAAAAGTCGAAACTTTGCAAAATCGTTTTTATTTTTTACTGAAGTTATTTAAAAAAATATTTCGAAATAAATGATACATTATTATGACCACTTTTGTCTCTCTACAAGATACTATTTTTAAATTTTAAGTTTGACGTTTCGTCTCCAGTCAACCATCATCATCATCTATGTTTTTTACTTTTTGTGTCATTTGATGGAGAATTTTTTCTGATTTCAAAAATGTAAACATCACTAAATAGCGCTATTAATTCGTAAAAACGCAAGAAACTACGTACGTACACTACCTAAGTCAACGTTTTCTAGGTGAAAAAGAAAATATTTTAATAACTTAAAAAAATTGTGATGTTTATATTTTTGAACTCTCTTTTGAATTCTCTCAAATGACAGAAAAAGTAAAAATTACTTCCATAAGAAAAAACAAAGTTGATGATGGTCAACCGGAGACGAAACGTCGGATTTAAAATTTGAAACTACCATCTTGTAGAGAGAAAGAAGTGGCCATAATAATGTGTTATTTATTTCGAAATATCTTTTTAAATAACTTCAGTAAAAAATAAAAACGATTTTGCAAAATTTCGGTGATTTCCGGATATCTCCGAAAGTAGTCGGGAATTTTTTAAGTTTCAAAACTGCATTTTGTTAAGCATCAAAATACGCAACCACGATCTTATAAATTAAGATGGACTGCTGATCAAACAGTTGCATAGAGGTAGAAATGGCCCTAGCATGGGCGCCGCCATGATGTGCACATTTTAGTTATTTTCGAGGAGAATTTTCTTAGTGCTCAAGTTTTGAGACTATTGCAGCCTTGGAAAATGACATGTGTCACAGTAATTTATTTAGAAAACGTGAGGTTAATGTTGGGTTAATGCTTGTTTATTAGTTGATTTGAATTTCGCGCCAAGTGAGTGCACATCATGGCGGCCCCCATGTAGGTGTCATTTGTTAATTCACCATTAGCAGTCCATCTTAATTTATAAGTTCGTGTACGCAACTTTGCCAAATTTAAACTACCTATCTATCTCTTACAGTTCCTGAGATCCCCATGGTGGCCCTCGAATTTTAATCAGCCTGTATATAACACCAGATGGGAGCAGCTCCCTAGATAGCCCACCCTCAGTTTGTTGCAAAATCCCCGGTTCACATATTGGGTCAAATATATCGAAAAGGGTTCCACTCTAAGCTATGTAGCAAGACAAGGTAGGTAGAAGACCAGATTACGTTTTGAGAAAACTCATTGCCAGAACTTCTAGAGAGACAAATGAGACACACGCATGGTTTTCAATAAAACGATGTGGTTAAAACAACCTGTGTAAAAAAGAACAAAAAGTTTCTCAATGCAGGTATATGACACTCATTTGTGGGAACAAGGAGGAAGTCTGTGTTAAAACAGTTTAAAAGAGAAGAAAAACTGAATGACGTTATAACAAAAATTCAAGCTATATGTTACCGGCAAACTGCGAAATCCGGCATTTTGCAAAATGCCTAGGCATTTCGCGAAATGACGAATGCAACAGGCAAAGTAAGAAACGGAACTGCAGTTCGCACAGGCACAGGCAAAGTGCGAAGGTTTCGTCATTTCTCACAGATTGCGCATACACCGTTGCCATGCGCTCACGTTTAGACTGCATTTCTTCTATGAGTTTTCTGTTGAGTCACGCTTTGGATTTACTGTGGAGAATATATCAAATGGGGGAAGGTACTAACGCGACGGTTTTACGTTTGGCACAGCTGCACGCGCAATCTGTGGAAAATAACAGAGAATTCCCACTTTGCCTGAATGTTTAGGCATTTCGCGAAATCCCTAAAGAGAGGCAGGCAAAGTGCAAACTGCAGCTCCGTTTCTTACTTTGCCTGTTGCATTCGTCATTTCGCGAAATGCCTAGGCATTTTGCAAAATGCCGGATTTCGCAGTTTGCCCGTAACATATATATTGTTTAACACAACAAATATATCAACCAAAAAAAAATAATTACCGCTCCAGAACGCAAAAACAAAAGAAAACAGCAACAAATTTATTTCATCGCAAAATTATATTAAACAAGACAGTTGTGATTGGAATGTGTTCTGCTCAATTTGCGGACAACTAAAATACACTCCTGTCAGTTGAACTGAGTAATGTTGGGTAACCCACTTCATGTAAACGTTATTTCAGTCTAAACACTAAAAATAATGACGGGACATCCTGTATATGAAAATATGCTTAATTTTTAATCTGGGGGATTATTTACAAAATAAACACAAAGTTAATTCGTTTCATGTGAAATTGTATTTGTATTTTTCTTCTTCGAAATTTGTTAGAAGCGTAATTCTCCGTTTTAATTTTATCAATTTTGCAAATTATTCAACTTAGATGTTTTAAGTAAGACACATCTGGTGCTAATAAGAGGATGGAAGTATTTCAAAGAATTTCGCGTTTCATGACGACGGAAGTGGAGACGTTAGCCGCAGTCCGTTGTGATTGGCAATTTGTTTGACATTTCATAAAGAAGTAGATTATTTTATTATGGAAGTGGTGTTTCCTTACAAACGGCTGAATCTGGTTGTACCAACGTCGGTTCTTGGTCAGTTTCAGACTTCTGTTGCTGCGGCGATTGTTGCCAAGTATTTGATTGCCTAGAAGGTGTTGATTTACCAACCGGTAATCTCATGGGTGAAGTTGAGTCAATCACCGAAGAATCGGTAGAAAAACACGCTGCTCTTGTCTCGGCTGATTTCGACATAATGGTTGGATGTGGTTGCGATGTACTTGGTGCGGCTTCTAAGGCCGAATCTGAATGATCTGCATGGATATCATCTCCTCCTTCACAAAGCGTTCGTCGCATCTGGTTTACGTGACACTTTCCATGTCTGCCATCCACTTCTACATCATAATGTGTAAGGCCACATCGTGCGAATACAGTCCCAAATTCCCATTTAACTCGTAAGTTTCGGTATGAGCGAATCTGTACTTTGTCACCTGATACAAATTCTCGTGATACTGGTTCATTCGACGAATTTTCATTCATCTCAGTGGTCAGATCTCGTTTCATGAGATCCAATTTGGTTCGGATTTGTCGCCCAAACATGAGTTCAGCTGGACTTTGACCTGTTGTACTGTTCGGTGCCTTTCGATATTGTATCATCAGGCGATCCAACTTCAAATCCAAATCACCAGGCTCATCTGCCATGCAACGCAAACCCTTCTTCAGCATTTGCACATAACGTTCAGCCTGCCCATTACTTGCTGGATGGTATGGCGCCGTCAATTTGTGGCGAATACCATTTTGTTTCGTAAATGTGTCCATCTCGTTTGATCGAAATTGTGGGCCATTGTCGCTAACCATCGTAACTGGAATACCAAACCTAGCAAACGTCCTTCTCAAAATTCGAATCGTAGTTTTCGTGTCAGTATTCCTCGTAGGAAAAATCTCCGGCCACTTACTGTAAGCGTCGACGATCAATAGAAAGTTCGTGTTCATGAATGGCCCAGCATAGTCTATATGAATTCGTTGAAATGGGAACGATGGAAACTCCCACGAATGCACTGGAACTTTGGCGGCTTCCTTCTGAACCAAACAGCAACTTCGACATTTCTTTACCGTCAGTTCAATATCGGCATCAATACCATTCCAAAAACAGTAACTACGTGCCATAGCCTTCATCTTCGTCATTCCCAAATGAGCATCGTGTAATTCGTTCAAAACTGTTTGTTGCAGTGATTTTGGGATGACAACGCGCATACCATAGAAAATGCATCCATCGTGCATGTTATACTTCGTTTGTGTTTCGTTCGGGTTCGATGAACTACTCTCCAGTTCGTGGCAAACTTTACGCAATACTTCATCTTTAATAGTTTCTCGTCGAATTTGTTCTCGTGTTACTGGCATGTACTCTATCTGCTTCGTTTGAAATATGCTCGTTTCGTCTTCAGCAATCTTTGTTGGTTCTGGGAAACGTGAAAAATAATCTGCATTTAAATTTTCGTGCGTGCTCCGATACTCTATTGTATAATTGAATTCTGACAAGTATATTGCGTAATTCAGCATTCGCATTGCTGAAAGCGTTGGTAGTGCCTTGTCGGGGTTAAAGATCGTCACTAGCGGCTTATGGTCCGTGCGCAATACAAATTTCCGGCCGTAGCAATATTGGAAAAATTTGTTAATGCCCCAAAAAATTGCGGTTGCTTCGTTATCTATTTGGCTATAATTTTGTTCGCTTTTCGACAATGTTCGGGATGCAAAGGCGATTGGTCTTTCCATCCCATTGGACATCTTATGTGATAACACGGCACCGAGACCAACAGATGAAGCATCAGTTTCCACGATCAATGGCAATTTCGGGTCATAGTGCATCAAAACGCGGTCGCTGGTCAATTCTTTTTTTATTATATCAAACGCCTTTTTGCATTTATCTGACCAGATAAATTTAACCTCCTTTCCCAGGAGACTGTTCAATGGTTTTATCTTCGTAGCCAGATCGGGTATAAAACGGTGATAATAATTTATCAAGCCCAAAAATATACAAAACAATACGACTCGTTGCCAGCTTTTATCAAAAATCTTTCCTTGAAGCCTTTTAAAACACAAACGCGACTTTTACTTTATAGAAGTCAAATCCAATGTTAACCAGTTCTTTTAACACTTTAAGTTTTTTTTTATTGTGTTTCTACATTATTATTAGTTTCATTTTCACATTTTTTTAACAAACACAGGTATACCGTTTTATTTAAGAGAAACATCACTCATTTCGCCATAAAAAAATGAAGTGTATATTGGGGTTAAGTGGAAGAGCAGACGAATTAGTCTGAACTTCACCCTTTCACTATTATATATTTGATATATCGTTACGCCTTATTTTTCATTTTTGTGTTGTTACTTTTGTATATAATATGTGAATAAAGGTCATTATTATTATTATTATCGGTGTTTCTTGTGAGAACTCAGGTCTAGCCTGGTTAACTAATCGCACGGATTAAAATCAAGTAACGATTAGTGTCTGTGTCTGGTGAAGTTATGTAGGGTCATTAAAAAAAAAAAAAAAAATCACACACGTACATTGGACATCTAGGGATAATGTAATTCGTACTTACCAACATACCTATTGATGGGCACAATAGCCAACGCTATCAGGTAAGAGGAAAACAAAACAAAAAAATCATTATAATAATTCCTGTAATTTTATTAAATGGAGTTTATTGTGTAAGTGTTTCTTTGGCTTTGCGTTTAGGTTGAATACGAGTGGGTTGTGATAACGTGGTGTGCTTCTGTGAAGAAGGAGTTTTGTGTTTTTTAATTGTATTTATGGTGTTTCTTTGTTCCTGAGGTCGTATTTGTGAGGTTGCTTGGGTTTTTTGTGGAGATATTGCAGTATTTTGTGAGCCTGTGGTGCTGTTAAGGTTTTTGCGTTTCGGTTGTATACGAGTGGGTTGTTTCTGAGAAGAAGGAGTATTGTGTTTTTTAACTGTGCTAGGGCGTGTAACTTTATTGGATGGACCTGTCTTTGTAGTACATGTTGCGTTTCTTGTGTTTATGGTGTTTCTTTGCTCTTGAGGTTGTATTTGTGAGGTTGCTTGGGTTATTGATGGAGATATTACAGTATTTTGTGAGCTAGTAGTGCTGTATACTGTATAGGTTTCTGCGTTTGGGTTGAATACGAGTGGGTTGTGATAACGTGGTGTGCTTCGGTGAAGAAGGAGTTATGTGTTTTTTAATTGTGCTAGGGCGTGTAACTTTATTGGGTGGAGCTGTCTTTGTAGTGCATGTTGCGTTACTTGTATTTATGATGTTTCTTTGTTCTTGAGGTTGTATTTGTGAAGTTGCTTGGGTTTTTGGTGGAGATAGTTTAGTATGTTGTGAGCCTGTAGTTCTGTTAAGGTTTTTGCGTTTCGGTTGAATACGAGTGGGTTGTGAAAATGTGGTGTGTTTCTGTGAAGAAGGAGTTTTGTGTTTTTTAAATGTGCTAGGGCGTGTAACTTTATTGTATGGACCTGTCTTTGTAGTGCATGTTGCGTTACTTGTATTTATGGTGTTTCTTTGTTCTTGAAGTTGTATTTCTGTTGTTGCATGGGTTATTGGTGGAGACATTACAGTATTTTGTGAGCCTGTGTTAAGGTTGTTGCGTTTGGGTTGAGTACGAGTGGGTTGTGTTTGTGATAACGTGGTGTGTTTCTGAGAAGAAAGAGTATTGTGTTTTTCAGCTGTGCTAGGTCGTGTGGGTGAGGGAGTCTTTGTAGTGCGTGTTGCGTTACTTGTATTTATTGCGTTTGTTTGTTCAGAAAGTTGTGTTTGTGTGGTTGGTTGAGTTAAGTTTGGAAATATTACAGTATGTTGTGTGTCATGTTGTGAGTCTAAAGTGCTGTTTAGGCTTTTGCGTTTGGGTTGAATACTACTGGGTGGTGATAATGTGGTTTGCTTCAGAGGTGAATCTCTGATTGTAGTATATGTTGTATCATTTGTTGTACTTGTTTGTTCGGTAAGTTGTATTTGTGTGCTTGTTTGGGTTAGAGGTGGAGATATTACAGTATGTTGTGTACCGTGTTGTGAGCGAGTACTGTTGTTTACATGTATACGTTGTGGATCATTTCTGTATGTAGTATCTTGTGTTATGTTTAGAAATTTACGAACAATATGGCATGTGTTGATAATGACTGCTTTTTGTAAATGTTTGTATGTGTTTTTGTCTAAACCTAATAGTTTGTTGTGGTGTATTGTCTTTGGTATAACTCCAGTAGCACTAAGAATAATGGGAACTATAACAGTAGATTTCATTCTCCATTGCGTCTTAAGCTCGATAGCTATATCGGTGTATTTGCGGTGTTTTTCTGCATGTGTTTTAGTTAAGTTGTTAGTGTTGGGGATGGCAATGTCTATAATACAAATGGATTTTTGTGTTTTATCTATAAGTGTAATGTCTGGTCTATTATTGTGGATAGTTTTATCTGTGAGTAGTGTCCTGTCCCAATATAATTTGTGTGTGTTGTTTTCGAGTATGATCTGTGGCGTGTATTTGTAGTATGGTGTCGTATCTGTTATGAGATTGTGTTTAAGTGCTAATTTTTGATGTATGATTTTAGCTACCTGATCGTGTCAATGTTTGTATTCAGTTTGTGCAAGTCGTGTGCATGCCGATATTATATGTTGGATTGTTTCTGATGTTTGTGAACAAAGTCGACAAGAATCATTTGTCACTGTTTTATCTTTATGTATGTGTTTTTTTATAGTTGCGTGTGTTAATGACCTGGTCTTGTATTGCTAACATGAAACCCTCAGTCTCCGGGAAGACATCACATTCAGACAACCAACTGTGCGTTGCTATAGAGTCAACACAATCCTGGCCAACCTCTTGTGGAAATCGTCCATGTAAAGGCTTTTGGTTCCATGTCCGTATGTTATTTGTGATGTATGTAAGTTTGGATGTGGGTGGGAGTACATTAGTTTCGTGTAGGTTAAGTGGTGTGTAAGATTTGTCTGCATATGTTACTGTTTTGTGTAAGACTGACGTATCTGATTTGTTATAAAAGTATTGTCGTAAATTGTGTATTTGTGTTTGGTGTAATAGTTTTATATCTGTAAGTCCTCTACCTCCTTCCGAACGAGGAAGGTAAAGTCGTATAGTGGAGGAGTGAGGGTGATGTATATGGTGTTTTGTTAATAATGTACGTGTGTTTCTCTGTATTTGTTCTAAATCTGTATTTGTCCAACGTATAATCCCGAAAGAGTATGTAAGCACTGGTATGGCATAAGTGTTAATAGCTTTGATTGTATTTCTACCGTGTAATTTTGTTTTAAGTAGGTATACTGCGTACTCTTTGTAGGTATTGTGTGATAAGTGTTTGTTTTATACTCGTATGTTTAATATGTGTATTTTGCTGAAAACCAAGATACTTATAAGTTTCATTCTCGTCCATGGAATTTATTAAATTACCCTGTTCTAGCTCATAATCTAAAAGTTGTCTTTTACCAACTGTGATGTGTTGTGTTTTACATTTATCAATTCCAAAGTCCATTTGTATGTCACGTGAGAATGTTTCGGTAATGTGTAGAAGGTGATTAAGTTTTATGCTTGTGGAAGAGTACAATTTAAGATCGTCCATGTAAAACAGGTGTGTAATGTTGTGATGTATTTCGTGGTTGTGTTTAATATTGTACCCAAAGTTAGTAGTGTTTAACAAATGTGAAAGTGGGTTAAGAGCAAGACAAAACCAGAGCGGACTTAAAGAATCGCCTTGAAAAATTCCTCTTTTAATTTGTATTGGGTCAGTAATAAGTTTGGTGTCGTTTAGTGTAAGTGTTAACGTAGTGTTCCAACATGACATTATGTAATTGAGGAATTGTGTAATATTGTTGCTGACTTTGTATATTGAGAGTACTTGTTGTAACCAAGAGTGTGGTACTGAATCGAATGCTTTTTTGTAATCAATGTATGCAGTGTGTATGTTTCGTTATTATTATTATTATTATTATTATTATTAAAATGTACGCAGTTCCTCGACGTTTGTAGGTGTTGTAGCATTGCGTATCGCGGTGGTCTTATCATCCAGAGGATGCAGGCCCCTCGATTCAATTCGATGGCCCAAATACTTCACGTTCGACTTGAAGAATTGGCACTTTTCCTTCTTCAAGTGCAAATCGTTGTTTCGCAGTTTCGTCAGTACGTTTCTTAATCTTTGCATAGTTTCTTCGATCGTTGATCCTTGCACGATTATATCATCAAAGAAACAGGCTACCCCATCCAATTCGTGCAGTAGTTGATCCATAAAGCGCTGCCAGATATTGGGTGCAGTCTTTACTCCGAACATTAATCTATTGACCTTGTAAACCCCTTTTTCAGTACTTATGCTTGCAACATTGCGCTATGTTCGTCAACAGGCATGTGTAGATACGCGCGACTGACATCAAGTGTACAGAATAATCTTCCCCCGCTCATTTTCGCAAAAATATCTTCGATCCTGGGAATGGGGTACTTGTCATCCTTCAAAAATCGATTCAATGTCACCTTGTAATCCGCACACAAACGAATGGAGTCGTCAGATTTTACAATCGGAACCACGGGTGTTCCTCATTGACTGTGAACAACCTTTTCAATCACGCCCATCGCCTCAAGTCGATCAATTTCAGCGTTCACACGATCTTTCAAGGCATACGGTACTGTCGAGCTCTCCAAAATTTTGGCGCGGTGTTCTCTAGCATTTGTAAATTGCTCTCCATCGTTGGAATTCGACCTAATTTATCATCGAAAAAACATCGCCGAAATTCCTTCAAAAACCGACTTCAACAATTCATCGGAATTTGCTTGCGTGACCGTGACCTCGTGAATTTCTAAGTCATTCAGCGGACGTTTATGAAGATCCAGGATCCTAATCCACTGTCGGCCGCAAATAGAGTCAACATCATCTCCCACAATAAATAAGCGCCCAATGGTTACTTTGTTTCCAAAACTGATCGTAATATTACATGTGCCCAGTGGCTCAATTATCTCACCAGAGTAAGTCCTCAATCGAGAAGATGTGTCGGAAATCGAGAGCCCAGGACACACCTTCAAAAAATTTCGGTAAGACATCGTCGAAACTGCTGCCCCCGTATCCAGTTCAAATTCACAATTGTTCTCTTCCACCTGGATGTTCACCATAAACTTGCCACTCCCTCCGCTTTTTACGCCGTGCATGTGAAAAATATTTCCAATCGTATACATTTCAAATTGATCGTCTTCAACGATGTCATCATTATCTTCGGATTGCGTTACTTGTCGAACTGTTTTAATGTTTCCCCCCTGCATACAAACGGTGGCAATGTGGCATACCTTCTTACACTTCGCACAAATTTTGTCTTTCATGGAACATCTAAAAGCACGGTGTCCTTCGTGGCCGCATCTGTAACATTTTCCCGTGAAGTCAAATCTTGTAGTTTCTGTCGACGATGTCGGGTTAACTTTTTGTCGGCCTCCGTACGCTTTCCATTTTCGTTGCTCCTTCACTGCATTAACAGGCTCACTATGGGTTTGCTGGCTTCTCTGGATTTCTCTGCTTTCAATTTTTGATGTGTTAATCGCTGTCGCCTCCCGTACAATTTCGTCGAACTTTGTGTCCTCTTTTAGACGCAACAACTCCTGCCGAATATCGTCGTCACGTAATCCACGAATAAATTGTGTCCGCAAATGTGTCTCGATGGTCGATTTTCCACAATCGGTACCTACATGTAAAAGAGCAATTGATGGAGAGGCGTTTCAATTCTTCAATAAACTTCATGATAGACTCTCATTCTGTATTCGCACTGCGAAGCGATGTTGCTGTGCAAATACGTTCGGCTTCGGGCTCAAATGTGTCCTCAACAAGTTAATTAATACGTCGTAGGTTTTTGCCTTTGGCTTTTCCGGAACTGTCAAATTTGTGAGCGTTTGGAATACTGACGGCGGAATAAGTTCAAGCAGCATTCCCACCTTTTCCTTATCCTCTGCGATTTCTTTTCTTTCTAAATAGTTTTCTAATCGATCGATAAAGTATTCCATCGTTTCGTTTGTCTCATCGTAGGAGTGAAAATGTACCTTCCGTTTTGGAATTGCATTTCCTGTTCCCGTGGAATTTCGTTGCGTTTCATGTAAATCTTGTAAAACATTACAAATTCGGTCCAAAACGTTCTCGAGTTTTGATCCCATCTCCGTCGCCATTTTTATATATTCACGTTTAATGAAATAAGTTGCAAGTTTTTACTTTTTTGCGCGATCGGTCATTTCTGACTATTTACCATGGGTGTTTCCATGACAGTACGTAGAATTTACCAGTTGCTATGATTACGACGACGCCAAAATTACTTACCGATCTAAAAACAGAACAGCAAAAATACTTACCGACGCCTTTTTAAAAATCAACAGTCTTACATTACATTTAATCTTTAATTATTATTAGGTACATTAAACGTAAAATTTGTGCTGTTGTTTCCTATAGCAAGACGCTCATAAAGTCATAAAGGAAGTGCAAAGCTAGTAAACTACATCAGACACATGCACATTTTTATGAAATTATTAATTTCAATTTTGACATTTAAACTGGTTGCCTAGTGATGTACACCATACCACTTCGAACATTTCGATTTATTCTGCTCGTTAATTTCTTAGTGCATAGTTATATTGGTTGGATAATGTTAATTTCGATCGCGCAAAAAATGTTATAAGCACGTCGAACGTTAAGGGTTACCGTTCTCAGACAATAATTGGAGTCGTCGCTTCGCTCCTCCTCCAAACAATTGTCTTCGAACGGTAAAAATCCCTTACCGTTCTCCATACTTAATATACTATTTCGTTCTATTCAATACGTAATAAAATAATTACATCTCGAAAAATTAGAGCGATGCCAACTATGCATTATACGTATCATTAATTCAGAGACATAACAATTTGTTTATTTGTTACTCAGTTGTAAACGTTGATTAACAAGACAAAACGCAAACGGGTAAACGTCATGTTTAAACGCTACTGACTTGTAAAACTGACAGCTGTAAAAATTTTACAAGTTAGTAATCTAGTCATTTCATTGGCCAGAATTAATGCGAAGTCTCTGTTACATGGATAACATGATATTTTAGACATTTTTTCGAGATCAATTTAAGAACTAATTATTTACGTTTACTATTGTTTACAATCAGTGGCGGAACTACCGGTGTTCAATGTGTGCGAAGTACACGGACCCGGGCTAAAAAGGGGCCCGGGGCCCGAGATTGTCATACTCGGAAATAATACACTGTTCACGGAAAGACGGAAACACGGAACACGGTAAATGGAACCTTTTGCAGCATACCTCTAGCACGGCGTGAGACCAACTGAAGACTGCAGCCAGCGATTGAGTAATTTTTTTAATTGTACTGAAAATGTACTAAATTTAATTTTTTGTACTAAAATACGCAGCATAACTTCAAGGGTACAAAAAAATTAGCTATAAATTGTCATGAGTTGTGAGATACTATAGCCACTATAACCGAACGAATGACTTTCTGAATAATAAGGTTCCTTTTCTAAATCGTGGGGAAATGATAAGCGTAAGCGCTGAATCCGCGCTCTGACTCTAAGGTTACCACATATTTTTCCTCGTATTTTTCTATGTTCAGGTTCAGGAACATAAATTCTTATCAATTGGTTTTTTTTGTAGCCAAAATTCATACCTAAATTAATATTCTTATCAATACTTCGTATCATAATGGGGGCCCAGCAAAAAATTTCGCACACAGGCCCGTGGCTACGTTGTTCCGCCACTGTAATTACAATTGAGTAACAAATAAAATATTGTACATTATACGCCAGGTAATAGTTTTTACTGGCTCTAGAAGATGACAGGCTCGCCTGACGGCTCGCCAGTCAACTTCTCCTATCGCCAGTAAAAACTCACTTACCTGGCTAATAATGTAAAATACTATTACGCTAAATTACGGACAGTCATCTCTATTTGTTTATTTGAAGACGTAGAAGGCAATCTTAAACCTACAAATAACGTTCAACTCGGTTGAATTACGATACGCTTTTTGGAAAAAAAAATTTTATGCAAAGAATCAGACCCCAGCCGCGGTTGCAAGCTGAAAATTTTTGCCACTAGACCATTATGGCACACATTCACTCGTGACTGGGTTCACATTCCGAAATATATAGTTGTTAGGCTGGTCAATCTAGGCAGGTTTATACAAGTGAGGTAGAAAAAATTAGTAACAAAGTGATCTCTGCGGAAATGAGTACCCAATAGGGTCCTTATTAACCTCTCAAAAATCGCACTTTGTCGCATTGGTGGAACTTGGAAAAAAATGGCCGCCATCTTGATTTTTTTCCAATTTATTAAATATTTCGTAAAGTATACATTATGTCAAAAAAACTCAAGAGACTTTTTTTATGGAGAATCGGAAGTTACATATGATAAAAAAAAAGTTTGAGGCTATTGATCAAAAAACAAAAAAGTTATTGAAATTTATATGATTTGGGTAATTATCACATCTGTGTCGAGACTTAGATGTATTTCAAGAACTTAATGCAGATATAGTAGTTTTAATTAAATCAGGACTTAAAATTATTTTAAATCTGTACCGGTGTCCAAAGAAGATTCATGATATTAACCAGAATAGGATCATGCCAATGTTGAACAAAAAGTCTTTTTGTTCAATATTGACACGATACTATCCCGGAAGTCGCTCACATCTTTAGAAAAACATAGATTGTAAACCGGGATCAAGTGTTCTATGACCGGCAATCTTTCCTGACGGGAGGTTTATATTTAGAACATTGTGGAAGAGGGACTGCTATCATAGAAGAGTGAGCAAAATGTAGACAACAAAAAATTATGAACGTGAGTGATTAATGCACCTTCCATCCCAACTTTGGCAATAAATTTAATATTACAGAAAACACAGTCATTCAGAAGAAAAAAAAAATTTCCAAACCAACCCACCACTAGATCAATTGTCAACCATATTTCTCATCAAATTAGCAAAATTTCCCTGACCGCAGAGGTTGCCTTTTCACTATGCCACAACTCTAACCTCAACCCTATGACTGTCTTAAGCATATGGCCTGAAGATGTTAGATGGAACAAAACTAGGTGTGCTTTATTTAGACCACGAAACGATTTTCCAAGAATGCTACATCTTTCAATTCTGAAAATTTGAGGACAAACCTACTTGTTTTTCATCACACCTTTACCAAAGCTATCGTATCACAATCATGCAGTGCTAAAAGTATCAACGATATAAATCAATAAATAACTTACCTGGCGGGCGTAGACTGAAGACAGTGTCGTAAATTAAATTACACAACAGTTTCAAATTGTGCCTAGTTTTACAACTGATTTCAATTGTATCTAACACCCTAGGCAATCCACATTTTTCAGCGTCTACTATGTTAATGAACCTTTCTCTAATAACTTGCTGATATTCCTCAGACACATTAGGATTTGACTCTTGAACCACATCATAATGCGTACCAACAATTATCACAGGAGAGTTAGGTGCTCTCGCTTGAATGTTTACCAGCCATTGTAGTATTTCATTGATGCCCTTATGGCCGTCTATTATACGCCATACGACAAGATATAAACTTCGTTTTGACAAAAAGTACTGATGCGTAGCGTAGTATCTATGAAAGAAAACAATATGAGTTCCCCTTTTAAAATGAGATCATAAAGCTTACTCCTTTTGGCCCCCAAAATCCCAAGTTCTAAATATAACTGGACCATGGATAGATTGGTTTCGAATTTTCTTTTCATATATCCAATCACCAATGTCTACGCCCACAGTAGACATGTTCATACCTCTTGATGTTTTGACGTTTATATTTTTATTTCCCATACGCTTAGCCCAGTGCTAAAAGGTTAGCATGTATCAACAACGTGATGGTATGAAAACTTACTTCTGTCGGTTTTTTACGTGATATCCCTTCTTGGCGCAACTGATCTAATAAACTGGTTTTGCCTATTCCCTGAACGCCAACGATCATCAACTTCATTCGCGCATAAGGTCTGGCATCCTCAAGCACCGATTTTAAATAACCGATAATATCCATTGTTTTATACTTTTTACTTTCGATCATAGATTTTAGTGGTTCTTGTAAAGAGCAACCACGCGTGTTTAAGTTCCAAAGGCGTGACAATAGGCCCATTTGAGGTGGTAACTCGGTAATACCTAAAGAATGGTACTATACCCAATATTCGAATAGAAGATGTCTTGCCTGTGTTTCCGCTGATGTTTAGTACAGATAAGTTGTTTAATTCGTAAATGTTAACTGGGATTTCTTTTAATTTATTGTTGGTAACATCAAGCATAGATATGTTGGGAAACATTAGACGAGCTTTGGCCGTAAGTACACTCTAAAAATTAAATGTAAATGCTCAATGTAGGTAAGCGTTAAAAAAACTGTACCCGTTCACTATCTTCATCCTCAACAAAATCACCATCGTCATCGGTAGCCAATTGAATTCGTGTCAAATGATTGTCTGCCAATATTAGCGTTCTCAAATTATCCAAACGTAGGTGTCGTCGATGTGAACAAACCGATTGAAGTACCATATTCCGAATAGATTGACCAGACTGTCTGTGAACTTTAAATTACCTAAATTTATTTGAATATATTCCATATTACAGAATACCATTTCCAAGTGATGACAATTTATCCTTATTGCCGCTTCCACAGTAACATGCCAAATTGGCCAACTCCATTGTATCATGTGCTTCCACTTGAGGCAAACTGGGCCAGCAGGTGATCTGATTGTGACTGAGGTCAAGTTGTTTTAAAGAACTTGGATAGCTAGTAATATGAGACATCGATCGCAGCGTATTAAATGCCATGTTTAACCTGGTCAGGTTAACCGCCAGACATGGAAGAACAACAGGTATACTCGTAAAGAGGTTATGAGCTAAATTCAATGCTGATAATTGTGACGCTTTCTCCATAGTTGATTCATCGTTATGCAAAATTTGTTCAGTAACTTCAACACTTTTACTCCAAATGTGATGTTTAACCAAATCCATTTGCCTAGAAACTTGAATTAAAAATATAGTTAACGTTTAACAACTTTTACCGAAGACATTTGTCCTTTTTCCTATATCTCACTGATTGTATGAAGTCGTCAGAATCACTCTCAAAATCCGAATGTATATCAGATTCTACATCAGCTTCTGCATAGATCGACAGTTGACTATCACTTGAACTAACACTCAGTCTATCAGCTTCTTCCTTGGGATTCTGAAACATATGTTCAAAAAATAACTGCTGAATACAGATTACAAATAAAATAAGAAAAGAGAATGTGCAATGCAAATGAAACAGGAACAAGAAGTAAAATAAAGGTAGATATGTAAGACTGGAAAAGGATAAAGTTAAAAGGAACACAGTACTCATGATGAGGAAAGGATCCTGACTCAAAAGTAATTCTTGATTTTCTTAAATGTGTGTGATTCACACATTGATTAGGTGGTAAACCCAAAAAAGAAATTAAAACGAAGTCCCCAAAAGAAGTTTTTACTTTCTTAGAAAAGACGCGAACTTCTTAGCCTACTTCTTCGTGTAATTGATAGCGCTGGGATTTAAATATTTGTTTTGTGAATTTTCGCTTTGGTTTCATGCAAGAAAGAAATAACAGGAATTCCATTGTGGTAGAGTTTGTTGTACTACAAAGATAATAAGTAAAATAGAACTCAAACAATAAATGATGGGAAGGAATGGAAATGAACAGAAAAGCAGACTGTCTTCCGCCTCTAAGGTAGATACACTTATGATAAAGCAACAAAAATGTAATGCCAATCAAATGAAACATTAAGAGTGAAAACTTACATCAGCAGGACTACTAGGTAATTCCTTTAGCAGATTAAATGCACAGTTCAGTTCTTTTAATTTGGGAGCTTGCCACATATTATACGGCAAATGTTGCAGTTTGTTATTCGATGCAACAATTGTAACTAGAGCAGGTAGCTTAAATATAGCCTCCGGAATGTGATCCAATCTATTGTCTTGTATGTATAATTCTTCTAGTACAGGACATCCGTAACACAAATCGTCTTTGCCTCCCTTTTTCCTACGATTGTTTTTCTTCGGTGACTCCATCGGTACAGGTAATTTTTCAATCTTATTCTGAGCTACGTTTAAGTACTTCAAACTGTATAATTGGAATACTGATAAAGGTAGCGACGTTAAGCTGTTGTTCGATATGTCCAATCGAGTTATGGCATATAGAGCTATATCGTAACTGCGAGGATTTTGTTTCAACTTCTGATTTAAATGCAATGCGGCATCGGTGAGCCACTGAGATCGTATCTGTGATAAATGGCAACGTTGATTATGCCAATTAATCATAGTAGGGGTATTGGGAAACAAAGAACTATAAGTGAGCTGGGTAACATTTGAAAATATTGAAAATTGTGGCGAATTTATGCTTTCAGTCATCGCTTTCTTATTAATTTTATATTCTGGATCGGGATGCGCCTATAAAAGTAAAAGTAAAATTTATATACGGATAAACGAGTCTCTTACTTTCACAGACAGTAATTTTGCAATCAATGTTTCATCCTTATTTTGAACTGTAAGAGATATTGCCTTACATTCGTCGTCTCTCGCACCAAATTTTAATAACAAGTCAACTAATGGAACGTCACGATTGCGGCACGCTTCTACTAAAGCCGTTGATTGACTATAATTTAGTTCTTCTGCAGAACAACAGTTCATATTCTGAAATAACCATAAAGAAAAAAAAATGCAAACTCCAACTTGGTAACTGTAAGGCATGGAAATGTATTTATCTGGAAATTGTATAAACATGTTGTAGAAACCTTTGAACCATAAAACACTTATGAATGTGGCATTTTTCAAAGGTAAGTTTGAAAAGACAGTCAGTCTATATAATGGTAAAGTTCGTGTTGCAGAAGAAAGTTAGAGTATTTAAGAGTTTATAATACATCGTTATAAAGGTGAGTGTTATAATTCAAGTTAAGCAAAGGCATTGTTCACGTTTACGAAGAAATAGAATATCTGTAGGTTGTTACTTGTGAAAGGGAAGTTTTCTACCACCAAAAAATGATTGTAATTACATCCTTTAATTTTAAATTGTTTTAATCGAAGCATGTGCGTGGTATTTGTCATCTGGCCCTAAGTGCTTGTTTTTATTTCAGATTTATTGATTGAATTTGTCAAATAAATTTGATTTGTCTTGAAATGATTAGGTTTGTGTTTAATCGAGCCCATATTACGACCCACACTATAAAAGTTCTCATGACTTTTTATTCGTGCCCATGATTATGTCAGATGCTAATTCAAAATTTGTTAAATCATTCTTTGTAATTGTGGAAGTGACCAAGGCTGCTGTATTTCCCAATTTACCAAAATTGAAGTTTTATCGAGATTTTTCATGATATCACATGCTGAATGTGCCTTGAGAAATTTTATACCTGAGTTACCTGGACAGATGTTTATGCGAGTGGTTTAGTGCCTGTATGCAATATGTTTTTCCTGTGAATATAGTGCAGGTGAATCAGTTATAATAACTAATGGGCTTAGCTGCTACAATTAAAAAATTAGAATGAATTTTTTCAAGAGCCACAACCCACTATTTTATGTGATACAACCTAATATCGCAATACAGCATCGTCCACTTTCCAAAATTACACTTCCATCCCCCACAGTTTGTGAACCCTGTCTTTATAAGCAATACTAACATAAAAAATATCAATATCGTCATTAATATCGTGGTAACTTCTAATAATTATATTCGGATTTGCGCCAAAATTTAAAAGTGCAAGAACAATGTCATAATGTTTTCCTTTAACTGCCGCATGTAACGCCGTTTCTGTATTATTATTACAGTATATGTCAATCTTCAATGGACAAACCATCGATGAATTGTTATCGCTCTAAAAAAAATTTAAAATAATTGTTTGCAATTAGTTTAAATGTAGTACATCAGATGCTCGATCAAAAGAACTTCCCGTTGACAAACTCAGTTTGGACATAATTGATTGAATTCCATCAGAAATACGCCGACCAGTGGGACTAACTAAATTTTGTACTTCTGAACTCGGCGTTGTTTCGTCGTCTTCCTCCTTTAAATCACTCATAAAATTAGTTTTACTTAGGAAACCTCCCTTACTTCTTTAATTCTAGCAGCCTTTACTTTAAATTTTAAAATCATATCTAACAATTTTTTATTTCCTAATAAGCAAGCGACATAAAGTATATTTTGTCCAGTCGCATCTCTTTCGTTAATATCAAACGGCATATAATACTCCCATTTACCAGTTGTGTCCCTAAAAATAAGTTTTTGTTAGTTGACAATATGACACAAATACAAAAAATTATCAAAGTCCTCGTTTGAGATCGAAGGGACTTCAGCGCATTTTTGTGTGGCAGATCAGTATTCTATTAGCCACTTTCGACTCAACCATCAATAACAGATCTTGTCGAAGGCTACTACATTCACTAACCGCTTCCCACTTTCCGCGTGCACCCGCAATTCGCTTTTAAAGATTTGACTCCACCATCAGTAAGATCGTGTCGGGGGCTACCACATTCCCTTTGACGGTACCCACTTCCGACGTCCCGTTCACCCGCAATTCGCGATTGAACATTTGACTCCACCATCAGCGAGATCGTGTCGCGGGCTACCACATTCTCTTTTACGGTACCCACTTCCGACGTCCCGTTCACTCGCAATTCACTTCTATTGGCGACACGAGAAAGAGAGACAGCGATTCGAGATTTACGAAACGTTAAACCGCGTGAGTTCGCAACGGAAGGTAAAAGGCGCCCTAAGTTAACTACTTCTCGAAGACGCGAGCGCGCGACTCGCAAAAGGTCGCTAATTTCGCCCCTAGGACAAAAAACAAAATTCCGCCACGCAGGAGTTGTGCGCGTTTACAACATCTTTCCGACGACACCAATTTCAAAAGAATCGGACCAAAACTGTAGTAGAAGATAGGAAAAAACTGAAAAACCTTCACGTTAGTATACTACGCTCGAGGATGACGCCCAGATGTCGCCAACCCCACATCATGTAGCCATGTCCCTAAGGTTGACAAATTTCACGGCCCTGTAGATACACGTACACCCGTTGCCTTTCTACAAGAGTTCTTCTACGCGCCCACATTTGCTGCCAGCCAGCCAGCCAGCCAGCCAGCCAGCCAAAGTGAGATTAAAAGCTACTTTTTACAAATAAATTTGCAAAAATGCGCTAAAAACACCAGGAACCATAAACAGGGATAAAGTAAATTCAACGGTATATAAACATGTGATATGTATATATTATGAAACCAGTTTTAAGAGACACTATTAACAGCGAAACTACAGATTTACACAGCAGATGGACAGGTGAGAAACTGTGACAAGATTGCAAACAGGATTTCAGAGGGTTGCCGTGGACTGAGGGATAGTGAGGCTCAGGAATTAGAGAATAGAGGTGAATTTTCTAAGCTCCACTATGCCAAAACAGTCCAATGGTTTCATTAGTTATATTGTTCGTGTAAGTTTGTGTGCATACAACAAATTGTACAAATTGTATTGAGAGCCGCTGACTCTTAGGTAGTTGAAAGCTATTGTCCTATTATTTTTAAGTTTCCATAAGGTTTGTTTTTAGTAGCTTTCGCCCGCATGGAACGGGTTTTTACATTGCATTTCAGGTACATATTCAATACAACTATCGGTCGCGGTATAAATGACATTTGATTTAAGACTTAATGACTTATGTTACATTGCTCAGCGTATGGACTATAGATCTCTGAGGCACATGCTTTGGAGTGGGTAAAAGTGAGTGTGATCATATGCTCTATGTCCGTCATGTTTTGTCCAATTTATTATTGAGCTGATTAATTTAACTGGGTCGGTAGCTTTTGCTATGGTTACAATAATATTGTAACAATTGTTTCCAGCAAAGCGACGCCCTCTTCCTGGTTTCCAGATTAATTTCTACTAACCCAGTGTATTTCTAGGTAGGTACTTAAGTTTCGACAAAAGGAATTGTGATTCATTAACTCCTGTTCATCCATCTAAGGTTTCTTATAATTCATCACATATTTCGAGAAGTAAGAGAGCACCGACAAAGAGAAAATGAAAAGTGTAAAGGAGGGATCCGTTGGTAAGATAAAACATTCAACAACATTCGACAAGCCACATTGTACTGCATTTAAAATCATTAATGTGCTCTCTCTGCACATGGTATGCCACAATTTATACTTGTTATGCAATTTTAACCATAGTGAAACCCACATGTCAAGAACTTGGATCGAATCTGCGCCAACCTAGGTTTATAACGAACTCATCACAGCTTCCGCATTGATTATGAACTAACAACAATAATTTTGTAGTAATTAAACTACCACCCTCACTGACTAATTTTATAGAAGATAATTTATTGGCTCACTTTTACCATTTCCGCACCCATATATGGGGGTAGGTTAAATTTTGTTTTCATCACAGGAAAAAGTTCATTGTTGTAGTTGTTGTTGGCCGGCTTGTTAGCAAAATTTAATGGGATAAATTGCGTCAATATTTGGAAGCATATTGCTTGCCACTTGGAGACGATACCTATTAATTTTCGGACCAGTAAGCCATATCCTTCTGCGCATCTGCGCATGCGCAGAAGTAATTTTCTGGACAGATCCTGCTAAAATTTTAACAGTAGCACCTTTTAATAATGCCAAATCAATTTATTATATTAAGCATGTGACTACTTACTGAAATTTTATCAGTGCTCCCTTTTATTCATATGACCCCATGTGTAAAGTGCACTCTAGACATCCGTACTTCTTTAGTATTCGACATTAATGAAAACTCTACTTTTTGTTTCCTAATTTACAGAAACATTTAGTATTCTTTACTCGTGCATTTAATTATAATTTTGATCCTTGATCTGGTAGTGTTGATAATAAAATTTTAACTGTGATATAGTGGTACTCGATTTAATCCCTTTCAAAATTTCTTTTACTATCAAAATAACGCCACTTACCTGAACTTCCTGAGGACATGTGAAGGATATAAAAAATGAAATAACATATCTAAAACTCCTAAATGACCATTAATTGAACAAGCATGGATTGGTAACCAGCGCTCAACTGTATGTTGCTAAAAATTAAAAAATAAAAACTGGGCACAAATTAGTATACTAAATAGGCAATGCCTTGGCAAGTTAGTCCTTTTTTGCGTGTTAATAAACAATGAAACATTTTTTTACCTTATAAAACCAACTTTAATTTGAACATTTTTGTTTTTATTAATCATCTATCACTATACATTATACAAGGCATATCATAAACAATAGTTTGTATCCATAAATATTCTCATTCTTGGATAACCGTGAAAAGCTTTAAGCATGTATGATGATAAACAAAAGTTGTTTTGCAAAAACCCTTGAAATGACGGCATGGTTTTATGGCAAATGATAGTGAAACCAAGGTGAAGACTATAACAAATAACTTGCCAAGCCATCCGCCACGCCAATGTGGCAAACCTCATTTACCTGTACTAATTCCGGAAATTGCAAGAGCAACATTTCGACTATATGCTTGTGACCATGGTAACATGCTATGTACAACGGAGAGTATTTCGTTACAGGATGATACCTTCCATCACCACCATTATTCAAAAGTATTTTTACAATATCCTTATTTCCGGTCTGTGCAGCACTAAACAAATTTAACAGTAAATCAATGTAAGGCAATTATTCAAATGGAAACAATACATGAATAGTAGAGTGTTTGCTCCACTAGGTGCCATATTTATTATTAACTCCGCATCTTTTGCCAGAGATGTAACCAACTGTTGTACGGAACTTGAATCACCTTGAATAACAGCATCTCGGAGCGCTGCATGAATATCCAATCTTGCTTTTTCTCGAGCATCTGGAAAAATATCACAATTAATTTTTAATATATTTTTCGTTAAGAAACGAGTTCAACATTTTAATGTGACAATGTATTACAGTGCATGACATTTTATATATCTAACCAAATGGCTTTATTTATTTATTTATTATCCCTCTCTTGTTCTGGCCCTCAACAGGCTTGCGCCCAATTACAGAATGACCCGCATCATGCTTTTTAGAGGTGCCTCTGCAGAAGGTCTTAAGTTGTTCTATACTACTCCGGTATTTACCTTACTAATTAGGAAAACTGCCGGTCTAAGGTAATTCCCATCTCTGCCACAGATGAAAAATTCACCCGACCTCCGTATTTATAGTCAAACGCTCTACCACTGAACCATAATTTAAATATTATTAGCATTATATATGTAATTATTAAAATGATAAATAGTGTCTACACCTGTTTACCGCGAAACAAATAATACAAAACGCCAAAAAAAATTTATAAAAAAACTTTACGAAATCATGGTTCAAATATGTGCGATTGCTTGTAATCCTACCTGCTTAACTCTTTTCGGCTTGCACAGTGTGTCCTATTTTGATGGAGCCTGCAGTATATCTCAGCTGTTTTTGAAGATACAGTCTTGCGGTTTTCGCGACCGGGTACCACTTTTTTGTGAAATTGAATACCACACGACCGATACCCCTTTTATGAAAACAATCTGCGCGTCGGAGTGCGGCGCGACGAAGCACCTTTTTCGCTCACTTTGATTTCATACGCCGCGTCGCGCTTCGCACCAGTGAGCATTTGCCTAATTAAATCATTGTGAGGAAAAAAAGCGCTTCATCGCACCGCCCTCCGTCGCGCGTAACCGCGTATGTGTATGTGTCCTTAACAGTCACGACCCATGTTGGGAAACCGATCAGGGTTTTAATCGGGTTTTAATAACTTAGTCATTTAGCGGTTGTGGATAAAATCTTGTATTTGACTCGTGTATATTTAGTTCTTTATCCAAGCATGTGATAAATAAATAGATATTTGTTATATCATTTAAAAATAAAACTAGAATTATTAGTACGAGCAGATATTTCAGTCCTAGTTGTGCAACTACCTGTTACAAAGAGTTCGGTATCTCCTGAAGTAGTATAGGAACACAAACAGGCTATTTATGTAGACAAAAGAAAATAAGTGCGGCCGTTAGCTGTGGTAACGGTGCTGCGCACGAATAATAAATATAGTATAATAAAAAATAATAATAATATAATAAATACAAGCATTTTTATGGTTAAAGCGCGGATCTCAAAGGAATATCTTTATAATAGAAAAGTTGACAATGTACGCATGCGCAGATTTATCACAAAGATTTTTCTTGGATCAGGTGCTAGAGTACAACAAAAAATTTGCTGCGACTAGCAAAAGTAGCAGATACCACCTGCGCATGCGCGTTCTGTCTAAAAGCTGTACCAAATTTGATTCCAATCGGTTCAGCCGGTTAAATAAGAGTACAGGCGAACAGACAAACGGACCGACAAACCAATATCATCGAGTTTTTGTTTGATTCGGATTCCTGGTGCTTCAAAACGTGTACTTGGGGTCAAAAAAGTGGGTGGTCATTTTTTTACCTCTATGCAATGCCTCCCTTACGAAAGTGCGGGTGGTAAAAATGTACTAAACATTGTAGGAACAGTTAAGGTCTCGGACGGACGCACAGAGATAGTAACTGCAATAGCACATCAATTTAAGAACAAAAGCTTTTGTTGACGAAATGATTTCGGTGCGAATACGATACAAAACAATGTGCATAGCCTTCCATATGGAGCCGCCAAAAAGATCTGAAGTTAGCAGTACGCGGCCAAAAATTGCTAAAAATTACATTTCCTCTCCCGCACCGATTTGGTGTACAGGGTTATTCCGTATCGTATAATATCGCCAGTGAATATAAGCAAACAAATGATTATCGCAAAGTTAGTAAGAAATGCAAATTTAGTAAATATTTAATGGAGCGCCCTATATATTTTTTAACATTGAATAAATTTCTTTCTGATTTCAAAAATATATTATACGTTGACATTTGCTTTAACTATTTTTGAATAAACATCCTGAGTTTATTAGCAGCATGTTGCTTAAATTGGATAAAGAGTAGGTACAGAAAATGTATTGGAAGTAGTGCTGTGCAAGAAAAACTATTAATCGCGATTAATTGCCGACCGATAAATTTAAAAAAAATTATGGTTTAATCGATAAATTAGTCAATTAAAAGTAGTGCTTTCCAAAAAACGATTAATCGATAACTTATCGTCAATTATCGATTAATAGATAATGGATTAATTTTTTAAAATTGGACTAATCGATAATTTATCGAAAATTATTGAAAAATGTATCGATTAATTGTGATTTTAAAGGATTGGTCGATAAATCGATAATCTACTGATTAATCTTACATAAGAATTGGACACTTATAAAATATTATCACAATTCACAACCTACTATACGCTGGTTGACGTGAATTAGATACTATTATGCTTAATACCGTTTCTGTTAAAAACCATGGTGTAATAAAAATTAAAAACTAATAATTTTGAGGTTATTGAAGGACGTACCAAATTTTTGAGGATTATTGTCTAGTTCTAGTTGATCACCTTTGATTTCAAAAAACTACGGAATACCTATATGTAGTTGTTTTAATATTTTTCAAAACATCCTGTTTTTATTTAAATTATCAATATCAATACCAAATCACCAAAATTGTTAAAGAGTGTACGCATTGAGAATATATTTATATCGATATAGGATTTAGGAAAAAGTATCCATAGTTTTCTCTCGATAATTATCGCTATTCGATTAATCAATAACAATCAGAGATCGACAATTTTCGACGGATGTCAATAATAATCTATTATTATCGACAATTAAGGATTATTATTATCAATAGTTATCGATAATTGTCGTTTCCTAGCTTTTTTTGGTGGAACGCAGGAAGTGGAAAATCGGAAAACATCCTAGTTCCCAGTTCAATGCGGTTTCATTTGAGGGGGTGTTATAGTGTCTGGTGCAGTCTGGTGATGGTAAAATAAGCCAAGGTGGACAGTTGGAAAATGCGTTATCAACGTAAAATTTGTCTTGTCTATCGATTTCATTCTTCACATGACATGACATAGGTACTAAGTAACCGGTTCTTATATAGGGTAAAATGTCGTTCTCTTGTTGGAGTGCGATGGCATTCCCCGACCCTACTATAAATATTAATTGGTCCGTTGTAAATGAAATAAAAGAATATCATTTTGCTGTTTTACAAATAAATTGGTCATTACTTACACTTACAGTATCTAAATGAAACTAAACAAATTTTGTTACATCCCTAAATGGAAAATAACAGAAGTACTTGCCTTTTACAAAATTTGCACTAAGATCACGGACAAAGTAATCACACGCTTCAATTGCAACTTCAGGAGAACACCTCGTCTTTTTTCTTTTAAACATATTGCCGCAATTCTTGATTGTAAATATGTAGATACAAAAATTTCAAATTTTAAGATTTAATTACTTATTAAAAAATATATTTCGATTCTTTGGACCCTTAATTAATTACACCCCACCAGCACACAATAAAATTCTGCAAACAATATTTAAACAAAAACAAAAACGGCCGGCATTTAAGACCTCTCCCTTTAAAAGGACGTGAATAGCAAAGGAGGGTGCAACACTAAAATCAATACTGCGTAGACGAAAGGTTATAAATACGGCAATTTACAACGAAATTAAATACTTTCCATAAATACGTTACTTGTGGTTATGAAAACTAGTTCCTTACAATATAAAGTATCAGTAACTTACTTTATTAATTTAATCAGTTTAATATCCTGGCGTCGTGAGTTCCAAATTATTAAACTTCCTGTGTAGCAATATTACGATCAAATAAGCAAGAATGAGCACTAATATTGCGGTAAAAACACATCTTGCCATTGCAAGTTTGTTCATTGGTAAAATGTGATTATTCAATTTACAGTTTAACTGCTCAATACGGGATAGGTGAGCCACTGCATTGTTGAGGATTAATGGGTAGGTATTTGAAATGAACTGAGCTTGATTTTGTAAAGGAGTCTTGACATTTACTTAAAAAGTTACATGTTTGCCCTATTGGAATGAAGTCGAACATTTTGTTTAACAGAAATGAAAATGACATTATAATAGGTTGTAAAGAACAATTACTTTGTAAACATAGTCACACGCGGTTCATTTAACACTCCTTATCTTACATTACATCCTCATTACATCAATTGACGTAACTAGGATAATATAATAGGTATTGTAAACGATCTTCGATTAATTTCCTAATTAGCAACGCAGTGGTATCTGGTATCTATATGGTAAAATTACAATAGTGCGACCAGAGGCGTTCTGGTAGCTAAAATGACAATGGGAACGACATAATTTTCTACCTTGTAGCTATTGCGGATCGCTCAACCCTTTACGCCCATCCCCATTGTCATGCGTTAAGAGGAAATATATAAGTTGTCACAAATAAGTATTAAGTACTTATGCCAAAGAAGCGAATACTAAAATAATCATTTTTTTCGAATAAGCCGATGACCTAAAATTTATAGTTTATGAGCAAAAGTCCCAAAATTTGCGTTTCTTTTTTAATTTTTTTCTCAGAAACAGTCACCTGCAGCTTAACCTGCATTTTGCGATATGTCCTTTCTGACCTTGGAAAAATATTTCTAAAATTCCTATAAGATGGTACGGGGTTGCGCGAAAAATTTCGATTTCGGCAAAAGTCGGTTATGAAGATTTCTCAGCGTGAAAATAACGAACCCAAAGACACTTTTTCGAAAAATTAATTGTAATTCTTAGTCGGATCAACAAATTCATTAAAATTTGGTGGATACACGATCTATGTAAGAACAAAATGTGCAACCGTTTCTTCCTACGATCATCGAAATCACCTAAAAAAGTTGTCGCACATTCACAAATGAAATGTCTACCTACCTACCAAAGGCCAGCCTTTGAGTGTGTGGCGCCGTTCAGTTGAAGCTGGACTGTAGTGCTAAGGGTTCCTGGTTCGAATTCGGGTTCGGGCATGGATATTTGTAAATGTATAGTGGGTTGTGTTGGTAGAGCGGCCTTGGTTGAAATCCCGTCCACTCAAAAATAAAGGCAAATAAATAAATACGAGTAAATAACACGTCTGAGCGGTTTAGTGTTTCATTTGCATTTTTTTTTAATATTCAATGTAAGTTTCATCGAGAACAGAATTTTTTTCCGGGTCGGAATAAGAATTTTTTAAAAATGTTAGGAAAATCAACGACATACTCAAAAACCTACGCAAATCTGTTAATTCCATCCTCCCATGTATGATAGTTGCTGGGAAAAAAATTAAAAAATACAAATTTTGGGATTCCCAAATGAAACATTTTGAACCCTCACCGGTGTATGACTTGTATGAGTCTTTAGTATGAATTTAGAAAAAACTTTGAAAAGAAAGGAAGCAATAAGAAACGAGAAACGAACGAGAATTTTCAAGAAGATTTATAGAAAAACTACTAAATAAAGATTTGAATGATTTAAAAAAAAATTGGATAGTTGAAATTTCATAGGAAGTTTGTTAAAAAGGTTTGCAAATAGTTTTTAAAAATCCGATACAACTGAATACCGAACGTTCCTCGAGATCTTCACACATACATAAGGGGTTGATTCTGTCCCACCAGATCAGCATGGCTTGTAAAACGAACTTTTGAATCGGCGTTAGTTTGCATGCGCAAAACAAATTTTTTGATTCGGCTGTAGTTTTACTTTTATTTGAGGTGCCTACATACAAAATTTCATGCAATTCGGTTCGTAACTAACGGAGATGTAAAAAATCGGATTGCGCATGCGCAAACCAAATTTTTTGATTCACAAAGTTATCGTGCACACGGACAGACAGATAGACGGACAGACAGACAGCAATACAAAATTATAAACGATCTCGATCGTTAATAAAATTCCTATTAGGATTTCTAAGACATTTAACGATTTCCTAAAATTACAGGTTAATAAAAAAATTTATCGGGTAGGGTCTAGGGTAAAGTGGTCTACTTGGTAGAGCAGTAGAGTACAAACTCGAAATAACAAAATCATTTTTCCAAAAATGTTTCGAAAAGATTTCTAATCTCTTATTTCTAACATTCCTCAAGCGTTGGAGGAACATTTTGAAAATAGTGTCTAAAATTTCTCAAACTACTCCTAAGATTGCTAAAAAAAATTTCACGGTTCCCACGAATATAGAAAATTATAAACACGCTGTCTACGAGATTCTAAGAAGCCTTTTAATTCTTAAAAATGACCTAAAAATTGAGTATGAATAGCTTCTATTCCTTGTTTTTTCTGTATTTAAAAAAATAAATGAGATATTAAAAACGAATTGTGCTATTTTTAACGCATTTTTTAGGAATCAAAAAAAGTGTGCTATTGTTTGCGTTTTGTCTGTCCGGACCCACTTCTACCGTTTTGAACGACTTCTAAGGGAATGGTCCTAGAGTCCTGGAATTTTTTGCAGTAGGTAGCCTATACCTTGCAGGTGTGCTAGACGGCCATCCAATTTCGCTGTCTAAAAGGGGGGCCTCCCCACGAATTATTTCCTGAGATGCTGTTTTTGAAAGTAAAACGTGCATAACTTTTACATACGACAACCAATTGGTCTCAGATTTTGCATACGCATGCCTTTAGTTAAACTTTAGGAAATTTGGGGGAGGGGGGGATTAACGTTCAGAGGGGGGGGGGGGGTAAAGCATGTTCTAACCCTTCATGGGTATTCTAATGAACAGGTCTCATTGAAATAAAATTGGTTTGTACAAACTGTAACGTTTCCGTCGACTCTTTTTTTCGAGATCAAGTGAGCGACGGGGCTGAGCGGGAAGGGGGGGGGGGGTTAAAAATTAATTGTATCCCTCATTGTATTCTAATTAAAGGTCTCAACAAAAGGAACCGTTTTCTACCAACTACTGCCCTTCTTTCTGTCCAAACACAGCCCTCCTCCTCGACCTCTTATCGTGATCGGGTATATTCCCTTATACCTCAAGAATGGAATGTCGGAAGAGGGTACTCACAAAGGGCGATTGAGACGTCTGCAAGAAATATAACCATTGGTGATGTCAAAACAAAAGCTATTTCGGTTAAAAAAATGTACTTTATCTGCACAAGAGTTGTACACAATTTATACTTGTTTGAAATTGCGCAGTTGCTGAGTTACTATTTAAAGAAATGACCAAGAGCGCAATCGAATTTTCTTGGAAACAGAAGCGAAAATATAAAAACAGTTTCTCTACATTTCCTAAGGGGATATTGAAATTGGGATATTCTATACAGTATATCTCGTCCGCAGACCGCAATCATAAAAAAGATTGGAGTGTATTTAAGATATTCCCTCTGCTCAGGACAGTATGTTTCGCCGTTTTCCCAACGAAGTTGATAACGAAGCTTTTGCACTAGCAGCATAAGAAGAAAGAAAGCAACCTACTTACATTGGTTTCCTTCCATACCTAACACTTGAATCATTAATCATGGCAGAACTCGTTATTGAGATATAAAACATGTATATGTTACGGTAAATGTAATTAATGCGGCAATTATTCATTCATCACCTGTAAATGTGATAAATTTCTGGTGCATTTCCTTTTAAAACTTTAGGGGAAGGGCGAAGCGAAACTACTGCCATTTACGAAACTAAGATAATGAA
>NW_022171091.1:0-843 GCF_008802855.1 Photinus pyralis | reverse complement strand
GAAGAAATACAGAGGTTTTTAGGGTTAGTAACGTACGTGGGAAAATTTATAAAAAATTTATCCGACAAGACAGCACCCTTAAGGTCATTACTAAAAAAAGATGTAATCTTTACTTGGGAAAAGGTACATGATAAAAGCTTTAAGGATTTTATTCTTTTCCTATTCGTTTCAATATTTAAAACCAGTATGAAATAAAACTATGAATGCATCACGTGAATTAAATTGCGGCAAATTCCCTTGAGAAACTAATTCTCTCGGCCTACGGCCTCGAGAATTACATGTTTCTCGCGGGTATTCACCGCATCTTAATTCCCTTGATACATTAATAGCTATAAAGGCAGACATGGGTAAAAGCCCATGCTTACAGTTTTTTGATATAAAAAAGCCCACAACGATATCAGTTGATGCTTCAAAAAGTGGCATGGGGGCTGTACTATTACAAAATGGGTTACCGTGTGCTCATTCATCACGCGCACTAACAGATGCACAAATTAGGTATGCTCAAATAGAGAAAGAGCTTCTTGCAATATGGTTTGGTGTAGAAAAATTTAAGCAATACGTATTTGGACAACATTTCACTGTGGAAACAGACCATAAACCATTATTACAAATAGTTAACAAACCAATAAATTTGTGTCCTCCAAGATTACAAAAAATCTTAATGCAACTACGTAAATATGATTTCACTCTTACATACAAACGAGGTAAAGATTTGGTCATAGCAGATACACTTTCAAGAGCTTTTATAAATGATAAATTTTTTGATGAGGCAATAGACATTGAAATGGAAGCTCAGGTGTGCTTAACAGCTATGTATTTAAATGTTACAAATGAGAAAAAACT
>NW_022171090.1:0-690 GCF_008802855.1 Photinus pyralis | reverse complement strand
CCCCTTCATACTGGTCTGTTTAGCATGGTTTAGCAGCGCTGCACTGCGTCCTGTTCTTCTGCTTAGAAGCGCTGCTAAGTCGCCCAGTGCCAAGGAGCATTTACGAGTATTTACTTTGAATTTTTCAAGTATAAGCATTTGCTTACTTTTATTCATACGGGCCAATTGAATTCTTCGCCCCATCAAAATAAACACTGGTTTATACAAAAAACAAATTGGAAAGTACTCGTAACTCGATGCATCAAGGTACTTAAGCGCGTTTTTCTGCAACCGATCCGCTTCCAAAATATAATCTGCATGCAAAGAATTGTGACACGAAACTAATGCTTCAAGCCCGAGCATTCTGCGAGAGTTATACTTAAAAAAACCTTTGCCGCCTACCGACCGTCAGCCCGACCGAACAGCCAAAGTAAATATACAGGGTGTAGCACCTAAGATCCCTCGGATCGAAACTCTTTACCATAAAAATACCGAAAAAGGTCTTAGAATAAAATTGTACACAATTACCGCCGGCATGTTACTAAAATATTTCACCAGGAGCGTGCTGTATTCGAGTGGCGTATAAAACTTACTTTTTTTTAAATGGAACACCCCATAATTTATTACAGATTTGGAGAGTACTTGAAAAGTACTTATTTTTTTTATGTAACATGTTATACCCATAACTTTAACGATTTCGCTGTTATAACC
>NW_022171089.1:0-3994 GCF_008802855.1 Photinus pyralis | reverse complement strand
GTTAAAATATTCCTTTATCGTCTTATATAATAAATAACTATAACTGCAATTCTATTGCTTTAATTACAACACAGACGCGTGCACCTCCGAAAAAAACAACATTAAAACGTGACAAGTATGCGGCGCTGCGTTGTGCAGCGATATGAATTGTCCATTTATAAATGGCGATTTACGGAAGACATAACGTACCACGGTACAACGCCTATTTTTCAGGCTGTGCGTTGTATCCTATCAAGGGCAATGCTGCGCGTTGAAATCTGGGGCGGCCATATTTTCGGAGCCAAAGTTTGTTTACTTTTTTGCATTTTCATGTTTATTATTAAAAACTTATTGAACAATGGTACATTGTAGACTGTAGTGCAAGGAAGTGATAGCCAAAAAACACACGAAAGCATATCGTTTGAAATAACAAACAAATGTGGGCTTCACTTTACGATCATAATTATCACTCCTCACTCTTTCCTTCTCTAAGTGTTGTACAATGGTACGGTCTGCCATTATGCTACCGGGCGCCGCATAATTTCAACAAAACACAAGCCATGTGTCTCAATGGGTACGTTCTACTTAACGCCCGTTGCGATCACGACCGCGGGTTTCACTAGCTTAGAGGCGTTGCGGGCGAAACTTTGTGTGGAACGCTTGTGAGACGCCGGTGTCACATCTGACGTGTGAGAGTGAGCAGTTTTCCAGCATGGATGCCGTTAAGGTGATTGTAATGCATAGAAAATCCGAAAGTGAAGATTCATCGAGTCCTGATGATGAGTGGGAATTAGTGTTATGTAAATGTAAGAGGAAGAAGAGCACACTTCGTCCGCGAATTCCCATATAATTACAGCGATATTGTGAATCGCTATGCGGACTATCATAGTGTAAGCAGTATGAATGGTCACTTTATTAGGTTGGAGTAAATATTCATTTTTCACTACCAATATTGTTTTTCGTTTTACACAAGATCTTGATAGTAGGAGAGCTAGTGGACATTTTTGGGTAAGTATTTGAGGCACGCTGAAAACTTGTCCACCACTTATCCAATAATAGGTACCCAAACACAAATGCACACCTGGCTGAGGAGAACCTTGCCAGGCGCCTTCAAAGTTTGAAAAAAGAATGTATGCCCAGTCGAATATCTGAATGCGTAAGCAGTAGCGGATGATCTACACATTATTAGTGTCGTATGAATTAGTTGTAGGTAATTGTATCATGTTGAAATTTTCATCGTTTCTTATGCAGAAATGAAGACAATTATCCTGAAACTTTCGTCGAAAGTGATCAAAGTACACTAGGTGTTCATGTATTTATTGCGGCCAGTATACACTTCAAATCAAGAGTCCCTCTGCCCTGCGTCATTGATTTGCCAATCAATTTCAGACAAGATTTTTTATCGATTTCGCATACTCAATAGTTGTTGCAGCGTTTTAGCGTATGTCTGCATATGTGTAATGTACCCTTTGTACGCGTTTAGCATATAATTATAGGTAATGAAACACCTTCTTCATGCTCGCTCGAGTACCGAATGTCCTTTTATGATCTAAGCCTTTTAATTTCCGTACTTTTCTACAGTCCATTTCCCATACTGCATATGGCATTTGTCATACATCACAATATGTCTGAAATTGATTCACAAATCTATGACATTATTTTTGCAAACTTTGAAGGCGCCTGACAAAGTGTTAGGCTTGTCTCACAGTGGAAGCGTTTACGCGCGAACTGGGATTCGTACGAATCATATATATATGGTACGAATACGTACGTTTATAGACGAACGTACGATTTCAAAAGGACCTTCGCACATTAGCGATTAACAAATCGTCCGTATACGTGCGTGTAATTGCGACGTGCGAACCGATCCCATTTTGTTCGGATTTTTATGCGAATTCGCAGGTTGTAGACGATTGTGCTCGTGAACAGTTGCTCAGCTCATGATGGATACGCAGCTAAGCGACTGCGATTTTTGCGTACACGGACGTACAATTTCTGACGTTAACATGCGTATTTCAGTTCGCGCGTAAACGCTTCCACTGTGAGACAAGCCTTAGCCCTGCCCACGAACTTATAAATTAAGACGGACTGCTAATGCTGAATTAACAAATGACATCTATATGGAGCCGCAATGATGTGCACTCACTTGGCGCGAAATTCAAATCAACTAATAAACAAACATTAACCCAACATTAACCTCACGTTTTCTAAATAAATTACTGTGACACATGTCATTTTCCAAGGCTGCAATAGTCTCAAAACTTGAGCACTAGGAAAATTTCCCTAGAAAATAACTAAAATGTGCACATCATGGCGGTGTCCATGCTAGGGCCATTTCTACCTTGCAACTGCAACTGTTTGATCAGCAGTCCGGTACGATCATGAAATGGATAAAGGGGACCTTAACGAAGCGTGTTCAATAAAAAAATATGCGGAAGAAGCCCTAAATTTTCCGCAATCTTAATTAAAAGTTCAATTCATTTCGTCGAAACTGAGGTTATATTACTTCAAATTTCATNTGATCAGCAGTCCGGTACGATCATGAAATGGATAAAGGGGACCTTAACGAAGCGTGTTCAATAAAAAAATATGCGGAAGAAGCCCTAAATTTTCCGCAATCTTAATTAAAAGTTCAATTCATTTCGTCGAAACTGAGGTTATATTACTTCAAATTTCATGATTGTTTTCAGTTGGTAGTGGTGTTGAGTGCCAATTTTAATTTCATAAGAGGTTATGTTATTTTTCTATTTAATCTATTTAATAAACCTTAAACTGATTTACAACTATTATACAAAAACAACCTTGTATTATAAATGCGTTTTTAATTATAGGTACCTAGGGTGACCATAATTTTTCAACAAAAAAGTACATTTATAATTTTTAAGGGAATACACTGCTAATAATCTAGGAATGTCTGGTCACAAGGTAAACTAGGCGGTGACGTGCCCCGCGACGTGACGCCGCCGATCGATCGCCAACGATCGCAACAAAGCCATAAAAGCAGTTGGACAAAAAGTATGACGTCATTTTTGTGTAATTAAGAAAAAGAGTACATTTGGGTGTACTTGATAAATCGTAAAGGACAATAGGACAGAGTTTGAAAAGAAGTACTGTTCTACAAAAAAAAAGATATGTTCACCCCTAATTATACCATAATAATAAACTAAAATTATATTAAAACAAACTAAAAATTTAATAAAATAAAATAAACCAAATAAAAATAAAATTTAAATAAAATAAAATAAAAAAAATTAAAATAAAGTAAGAATAAAAATAAACTAAAATGCAATAAAAATTAAATAAAATAAAAATAAAAATAAATGAAATAAATAAAATAAAAATAAAAATAAAATAAAATAAAAATAAACTAAAATTAAAATAAAAAAAATTAATAAAAAAAAATAAAAAAACAAAAATAAAACAAATTAAAAAATAAACTAAAATCTGTTTACGCGAAGGGAGATACCAGCACATGTCGGCATATATGGAAATGTTAAAGCAGATGAAGCGGCAAAAATTTCTTCAAACTATGGGAGCGTTGATGAAGTTACTACTCAATGTACGGACTGGAAAGCTTATATAAAAAAAAAGGATTATGCTTAAATGGGAAACAATCTGGGCAGAATCTGAAACATTCTTAAGTAATTTCAAAAGAAATGTATGGCCATGGAAAAATGATTATAACCTATCAAAAAGGGAAGAAGTAGTGTACACAAGAATGCGAATAGGGCACACTCGTTTGACACACTTACACCTCCTAGGTAGATGTGGGCATAATATCTGTAGAATATGCGGGGTACCTTATACATTGCAACATCTCTTAATAGATTGTCCTGTATTCACAAATGAAAGAGAGAATTCGAACCTGGATAAAGAACTGACTAAGATTTTAAGTCATGATCGTAGAAGTATCGCACGTTTAATACAGTTTTTAAAAGTTATTACCATGTTTAGAGAAATTTAACCAGTTACCGTTTTCATGTAAAATGGCGCAAGACCTCAGCAGTCGTAGCCA
>NW_022171088.1:0-754 GCF_008802855.1 Photinus pyralis | reverse complement strand
AAACATAAATTAAGCAAGCATTACACCAAAAACGTAAACAATTACAAACAATAGCATAACGGTATTTAACTTATCATTCTGCATTGCGGTTAAATCAAGCAAATTTCAAAAACAAGGATTGAAACACACAAAAAATATAAAATGCGGTATATAAAACACAATTACGATATAAAGAAATGCAAAAATTACTACTTGCATTAATTAACACAAAATAACAACAAACATTTATGGAACGACGCGTTCATTACCGCCATTCAAGACCAGATGCCAAACCGGTTAGGTTAGGTTAGGGGTTACCCCGTTCATGCTTTCTAGGTGGCGCAGGCTTTTCCCCACCTAGAAATTGCATGGTTGCCAACTCTCAAAAATGTATGTAGCGTCGTAAATTGTATATACAGGGTGGAACCTGTCAAGTTTCCTTTCTAAACAGTGTGTGACGTGAGTTAAGATGGTACTGCTTTTTTCAAAATCCGCCCCGTAAATACCCAAATAGCTCAGGGATGTGAATATAAAAAGGCATGCGGTACTTATTACAGTTGTTAGTTCGTAGGGCATACAAATTGTCGTAACTTACTATTTATTTTTTTATTTTTGCCTTTTTATTTTTGAGTGGACGGGGTTTCAGCCATGGCTGCTCTACCAACCCAAGTATATCCATGCCCGAATCCGGATTCGAACCAGAGACCCTTAGTACCACAGTCCAGCTTCAACTGAACTGGGCCACACGTGTGCCACACTTGTTACATTGTTCACG
>NW_022171087.1:0-626 GCF_008802855.1 Photinus pyralis | reverse complement strand
CAGTTACAACTGGGAATTAGTACTAATTTACAGTTACAACTGAGAATTAGTATAATTTACAGTTACAACTGGGAATTATAAAAAATCTTTGTATATGTCCTTTCCAAAGCTTCGTATCATATAACCCTTCTACATAATTTCTCTATAAGGGTTACTTGAAATTAAAGGTACCTACCTACCAGTTGAAGTGCAGAAAGCAAGGCCGAAAGTTTACTTAACTGTGTGTATTGCTGTTCAGTTTATTTATTTAAAAGAAAATTAATTTTTTGTGTAGGCTGACATTTTTTCATGTGCTTCAACTTTTATATATTGAATTGTGTTACGAGACCCGTTTTGAGAAAATTTATCTAAATAAATAATAGCCCCGCTTTGGACCATTTTGTGAGCTATGCTGATCTGGTGGAACAGAATAAATCCGTAAAGGTGTATGATGTGCGAACAGCTCGAGGATCGTTCGGTATTCAGTTGTATCGGATTTTGTATCTAACACGCCATTCGCCCATATTAAGTTAACTGTGCTTCTACGGCTGCTGTTGGCGAAGAAGAGTAAGATAGCATCTGGTGGATCCAGTCTTGATTGACCCAAGGACGGGATGTATTTACCTTCTCGCATAAGTGGAGTTAAC
>NW_022171086.1:0-496 GCF_008802855.1 Photinus pyralis | reverse complement strand
ATGAATGTAATAACTGTAACCTAGTTCTAATTATACTATTGCGACAGCGATGTATTTGCCGCAGCTTCCTTGTTCCTCTGTTTAATATCTTTTGGTATTAAACAATAGATTTTCTCCAATTGAAATGGAATATCCGTGAAATTCGAGATGCTTGTGTTTTGAATTTAGGGGCCAATTAGAATTTCACCCACTGTTAGCTAATTGTGTATAAAAAAAAGAATCTTTGTACAGGTCCGTAAGACGAGTTTTCTTAATTAAATCGAAAAAAAAAGGTTAAACCGCAATTAAACGAAATATCAGGGTGGTATTTAAACAAATGAAGTTGATGGTTGTTCCGTAAAGACGACACGTCGGATTGAAAAAATAACAACGCTACCTTAAAGAGCATTAAAAGTTGCCGTGGAGAAGTGTCACTAGTTTAGAAACAACTACTTTCGTTTCTAAAGAGGGTGAAGAAAAGGTGATTTTCCTCTCTAGTGAGGAAAGTAAAAAACAA
>NW_022171085.1:0-19378 GCF_008802855.1 Photinus pyralis | reverse complement strand
TTGCATTGTTTTCCCTTACTTTGATAATTTTATAGAAAATAATATCGACATAATAGTTACCATCTGTAGTCTCTTGCTTATACCAAGTCCATGTCTCAAGATTCAGCTTCCAAATATCATTAGACTTTGTTGAATGAACAACATTACTTGCTCTTTGTAATCCCCCAAATATGACCATCCATTTACCATGAACCGAAACAGAATGCCCTGCAGTCGGTGGTGGCGTATTCTCCGTGACGATATAATTCCACTGATTAGCAGTTATATCGTATATGTGCAGTTCATTGAATAGATGCCAGGTCTGATGTAACGGATATGATGCCGGGTGCGTCCATCCGCCGAATAAAACTGCGAACAATAATAATTATGGTTGAAAATCAGACGAGAAACCGCTCACCTAACGAATCTTTATAGCACACCATACTGCAACACGCTTTCGGTGACGGATATGTACCCATAGTAAGTGGCCTAACCCACTGTCGCTTTGACAAATCTAATCGCCATAGGTCGTTAAAGGTTGTCATCGAACATGTGCAACCGCCGAACACGTACATGGAATTATCGTGAATTACTGCTGCGTGTGAATATCTTTTGGTGATCGTTGGGGCCATAGCAACTGGGGTTACTGACTGCCATGCTATGGCATACTCAGAGATCGCTCTATCGAAGTTTCTTTGTCTGGTTTTTGCGACATCTGAAATAAGAAAAAACCCTCTCAAACAAAGAAAAAACTCTCCTGTACTAATTATAGAATCTGATTAAGCGGAATTCTTACTTAGAACGCATCTTCGCCATCGTTTTGAGACTTGTAGACAATCGTGAAGATCTTTATATGGAGGAATTAAACTTAAAATGAATTCTAATACTTCTTCAGGTAAATCTTCTATGGTACAAACATTTTTATTACACGCGTCTAAACTCATTTTTAGAAAACACTGGAATTTTGAAATTTAAACTTGATGTACACAATAATATGACAGTTCGATGTACTCTTTGACAATCATGCATACCAACCTTCGGAGGATGAATTTAAACACCGACTGGAACGACGTGGTGGAATTTGGCAATCAGTCAGTAAGCGGCGATTACTCAGTCGGTTTAACAGCGTTATCGTGTTTCGCGCGCGATATTTGATTTATTTATAACCTTTCCTAAAACTTTAAAATTGATTGTAAGCTAATTCTAATGAAGTAAGTTGAATATTCCCAGTGCCGGTCTTATTGTGATACCTTGTGATGTTTAATCGTTAATTTATAAAGTGTGTCAATAGTAGAATACGAAAATATCAATTTGTAACCTCAAAAAAAACTTATTTTTAAGAAGAACTTTTAAAATGTCCCTTTTAGTGCATCTAGGATCTGCTGTAGATCACATCAAACAACTTAAACTAGTACTAGCTGAAAGAATCAGCTTTTCGACAACACAGAAGGTTGAATCGTTGTAAATTGTGTCGATGCCGTTCCACTCATTTTATGCTTTGCAGGTTGTTGTGGTCTCGGTGGCAGTTAGTCTGGGACTTTTAGGTATTGCTCGTTCAATGAAACGTAAAAAGCAGACAGTCGATCCAACCAAATACAGACGACAGTTGGGCAGAAGGTTAAGGTCTTCGGGCGTTAGGAGTCCCAACGGAGGTAAATTTTAATGTTTGTGGCCAGTCTGACAGGTTTGTGTATGTATAGGCTAGCTTAGAAGTTACATTTAGCAAGTAACGGTAATGGTATTATTTATATCTTTGCTTACTATTCTGAAAAGTACTTTCAGACCACATGTACAAAATGAGAAATGAGAATGGCATAAAGAAGGACGAGTTACTCTTGACTTGTCTAATCATCCTGTGTAGCAGAGAATATTTATTATAGGATTTAGTTTTTTGATAGATTATGCATCTTTCTATACTGCTAGCTCTGTTTTTCTCCTATTCTGTTCGTCCTCTTGTAGGTATTCTTATTACCAATTGAATATGAATAGTATATGGTATAAATGTAAGTTTGTCCCATTAGATTAGTAGCTTGTATTTGTTCCCATAAGGGGTCCACGATGTGTGTTCATTCGGTTAAATTCAAATCTAATTGATAGCTAATTTATACCTCAGATTGAGAATTATACATAGGAAAGTTCCTATGATGATAGGCAACACACAATGCGGAAATCGGTTGTTCCTGCTATTCCTATTGGCCGCACAAAACATTTTTTGCCACTCAATCAAATGCTGTTTTTAAATTTAAGAGTTATCTCGCCTGCACCGGCGGATCATTTTTTTAAAATAAATTTAAGAAAATACTGCAAAAATGATTTTAGTTTAATACTCGGTTTAATAAATTAACATTCCCTGATTCTCGGATGTGAAAAGAGCGCATCCGTGACTACGCCTAAATTGTGCCCTCTGATGAGGAAGATGTTTTTATAATTTCCGCTTTATGCGAAGAAACAGAAAAAGGCCGCTTCGTTACGCTGCCGATCGCTGCTCTTCCGGCAAGTGTGCGCACTCTCATTTAAAACTATGTTTTAAAATAAATCCGTTCCGCTGCGCTTCGCTCTAGTGAGCGGTACCCTTTAAGGTACCTTCATACAGGGTGTTCCATTTAAGCTGTGTAAAAAAATTTTGTTTTCCAATAAATCGATGGTTCCCAAAATTGAATTTCCTTTTTATTTATTTTTTCGGGGAATCATTTTGAAATGTGCTATTCTAACTACTTATTTTGGTTTATTTTTAGACTCAATGTGCAGTACATTTAAACAGATAAATGCTCTAAAAATACATTTATGATACGCATTTAGAAAACTAATTATGGGGGCGTTATTTAATGTTTAAAAATTCCTCAAGTACAAAATTTCGTCCAGATCGGAATTTTTTTGCTTCGCCACCCATTCAAATGTTTATAAAAAATCATAAAGGGCATACCCAAAAAGATGTATAAAGCAAATTTTGTCCTTCTAGCTGGTTCCTGAGACAAAAATAGAGAAGTAACGTTAATTTGTTTGTTTTTTCCTGTAAAACATCAACATCGCTGGTTACACACAAATACTCAAAACAAGAAAGTTAAACAATTTTTCTGATTTCCTTGCAAGTGTTAGTAGTTTTTTGTTTTTTAATACAAAATCATAGATATCTTATTTGTGATTTTGTCATATTTAAAAATGAAGGTGTTATTAGGTGCTTAAAAAGGAATCGTTTGACCTATTTGAAAAGTATTACCTAAATTGAAATTTATTGTTCTGCCGGAATTATAGTCGCGCCCGCCGGGGGCCGGAGAGCGCGATGTAAAACCTGAGACTCCGGATGAATGCCCGGCATCTGGCAACCCTGGCTAGAACTCGAACACCTTTAAGATCTTCCTCTAACCCATCGAGTCAAGATGTTTTGCCATTTGTACAAAGAAATCGATGAAGAAGGTTTTGCACTAGCAATGTAACCAGAAAGAGAGAGGGAGATAGATTTTTCTTGCATTGACATATATTGGTTTCCTTGTGCATCTCACAAGATTTAAATAATTTATTTTATATCCTAAGAGAAGTTCTTATTGAGAGTTTGCAGAACGACTTCCAGTCTATTTAAGTATTTTTACAACAGGTTTCAATGGTATGATGGTACCACGAACTTATAAATTAAGATGGATTGCTGATCAAATAGTTGCATAGAGGTAGAAATGGCCCTAGCATGGGCGCCGCCATGATGTGCACGTTTTAGTTATTTTCTAGGGGAATTTTCCTAGTGCTCAAGTTTTGAGACTATTGCAGTCTTGGAAAATGACATGTGTCACAGTAATTTAGAGGTTAATGTTGGGTTAACGCTTGTTTATTGGTTGATTTGAATTTCGCGCCCTGTGAGTGCACATCATGGCGGCCCCCATGTAGGTGTCATTTGTTAATTCAGCATTAGCAGTCCATCTTAATTTATAAGTTCGTGGATGGTACTTACCCATCAAAATAAACTATATAAGAATTTCCATTGTCTATCCTCGATATCGCCGATGCCTATTCCCAGCTTTCGAATTACCTACGTCATCGAATAAAAAATTAATACGTGTATATCCGTAAATCTTTGTTGACGAGTGTAAGTGTATAAACACAACACACAATAAAATATTATTATTTAAAAAAAAAATGTCTAGAGGGAATTCTAAGATGTAGTTGAATGTCTAGAGATATCCGGAGGATGTCCGGTGGATATCCGCGGATCTACGTACGAAATGGAAGTTTGGTGTACAAAATTTTGTCTGTGATTTCACCTTGACATTAGGTTTCCAATTTTGAAATCTGGCTCTATTTATCTTCACTACAAGGGAAAGTTTCCGAACTCTGATTGGCCTAATGGGCCTCCTTAATCATTAATTATAGTATATTATACCATAGATATTTTGTGCATTCCCGATTCATCCTTCATATCTATGGGGGTTTTGGATTACCTAACAGTTTTTGTATGCATGGCTCACTTCAAAAACAATCATTGTGGTAAATCAAGCATTACCGCACGTATGCTTGAAAATATCCATTTAAGCAAGGTGTGAATTTATACTTTCTCTTTCAGTTGCTCGTTGATGATGGCAGCTTTGTTGTTGAAACGCGTTCGGTCTATTGTATTTCGAATCGCTACACCTAAATCCTCATGTACTGATAATTTGCAAACAAATAGGATACGCTCTTGATTCTCACTCATTTTACTGACAAACCATAAAACACGTTTATCTAAAAAATATTACACTGTCTTTTAAAAGCATAGGTTCCCCGAAAAACGAAAAGACGCAAAAACAATTTTTTTAATGTACTTTAATTTTATGGACAAGCTCCTCCCCTCGCTCTTCACCCTCCAGAAGGGTTTGGTACTAATTTGTACCATAGGGACACCATCCATTCTAGAAAACGTGTAATCAAGGTAACTTATTCATTTTGATTTGTACTTTAATAACGATCGGCTCCCTTTAAGAAATTGCATTAAATGTTATTGAAAGTAAAAAAGGATTTGATTTTTGTAAAGAATGGAGCAAAACTGTATCGTATTAAATCATTATGTTTGAACCCATTTAGCGGAATGTTGATTTCTTTCTTTTGAACTTGCATTGTCAGTTAAAGTGAGAATATTGTTGGTTGGTTGATTTGGGAATTGCAAAAGTGGTAACGTTGGAGTTGCTGAATGCTCTTTGATAAATTATTTATGACAATTCCGTTATTCCTCTCCTCTTGAAATCAAAAAAATAAACCACAAGATCTACGACACATCAAAAAAGTTTAACGAAATCGGTGAAGGCACTCCGAAATTCATGTTCGTGACGCTTGTTAAAGTTGATTTCTTAGAAGAACAATCTCGGAACTACCTACCAATACTAATTATTCAATTAATAAAGCTAAGGCACTACGTCTGGGTTAACAATTACGACCTTTATCGTGACCATTACGTAAAATATAAGTCAAGTTCACAGAGCGGTGCATCACGAAAGGCATCATACGTAACGTACACATTACGTTTATTGGGTAATTGTTCTCTTTAATTGAACAATGTTTTATGGAGTAATATAATTATAGGGGGGAACATAAAAGTTGTAACTCTTACCGGATGAGTTAATAGGCCAAGGTTTTCCGATTTTGAATTTTTACTTTATTTGCGATGTAATGACAAGTATATTTAAATAATTATGCTCAGACATTTCAATTAATCTACTTACACATTTTGTGCATTTACCTACCTATTTTAGCGATATAATCTTCCGACTTTTAGAATACGATGAAGAAAAAGAGGGAGCATTTTAGAGCGTTTTTTGAAAAAAAGTAGCACTTTGGCTGTTCGGTCGGTCGGCTGCAAAGGTTTTTTAAGTATAACTCTCGACGGAATTGGTTTCTACTAACACAGATTGACAGGTATCTCAACAGATATACTTGTTGTATATGTCTGTGCTAGTAGATACCTAATCGTCAGAGATAGTTTTCCGACAAGATGAATTTTTCTTGTTTTATAGCCAATAGTAGACATTTCCCATTTTCCAATCGTTTCCAAAATCTTCTCAGCTCTCGAGACCATTTCAAGGAATATCTGTTTCAAACTTCATATCAACGAAAACCTTGTTTACAATGTTCGAAAAAATTAAACAAATGGAGCTGTATATTGGAACTTTGTCGGCAAACCTCTTCGATAGATTATTCGGTAAATCACTGCACGTAGTTTTTTTTTGAGCAGCTAGTCCGTGTGTTTATGGATTGTGGCAAGCAAGATTTTTAACTACCACAGGAGTAGACGGCCAACTATACTTGAAGATTCTAAATGTTTTTTTTGCATTAACGTAAAAGGAGAAATTTCGACCACGCAAACAGCAAGATGGTGCCCTTTAATTTTATGACTGTTTTTTGCAAATGCGGGCATTTAAAACAAATTCGTTTTTAAATTTTGCAAGTTCCGAGGACATAAGTTAATCCCTTTTGTTGTTTTACCGAGTAGAAGGGGGGCACCTTCCGCCATCTTGGATTTTGTGACGTCAGCTGACCTTGGGTTTTTCCCAAGGTCATGGGTTTTTCCCAAGGTCGTGGGTTTTTCCCAAGGTCATGGGATTTTCCCAAGGCCGTTTCTTTGGGTTTTTCCCAAGGTCGTGTTTTGGGTTTTTCCCAAGGTCGTCTTGGGTTTTTCCCAAGGTCATGGCTTTGGGTTTTCCCAAGGTCGTGGTTTTGGGTTTTTCCCAATGTCGTGGCTTTGGGTTTTCCCAAGGTCGTGGTCTTGGGGTTTTTCCCAAGATCGTGACTTTGGTACAGGATCATGGTCTTGGATCCTGGGGCAGGGTTGTGATTATGGATTCTGGATCAAGGTCGTGGTCTTGGATGCTGAGTTGAGATTGTGTGATTTGGATTCTGGGATTTGAGTTGGACTAAAATTGTGCTCTGGGATTTTCCTAGCGAATTTAAAAGAGAGAGGTGTAGAGAAAAATAAGAGATGTTGTATTACAAACCTAATCTAAGTACATACTCTTAGAAAATGGTAATCCATACATTTCAAATTTTACAAAGAAGAAGAAGAGGAAAAAGCAAAGCGAGAAGCAAGCAAAACAAGAAAATATTTGTGTACTTACTTTTTCTTAGTTTTTGTTTGAAAATCCTTGTTTTTTCCAAGTTTATCCACACACACACACACCCTAACATATAAGAAAGAGAGATGCACAGATTAGCACTGTATAATTACGTAAACTGCAGTAGATTATGCGAGGCTAATAAAACTTGTAACAATACGTTAGGTGATGTTAATGAGTCGGTAGTCAAATACTAACTGAAATTAGAGCGTACATTTCTTATTTGGGTATTTCCCGAGGCCATTGCAATGGGTTTCCTCAAGTCATGGCCTTGGACTATGAACTTGTCGTAGCATTGGGTTTTTCCCAAGGTCATGGTCTTGGACTTTGACCTCCCCAAGGTCATGGTCTTGGACTTTGACCTCGAGTTTTTCCAAGGTCGTGGTCTTGGACTTTGACCTCGAGTTTTTCCAGGGTCGTGGTCACGTAGTCGACCGCTATGCTTTAAACCATATTTATGAACCTCACTCAAAAGGGATGCTTTTTTATAAAAAATCAACCGATCTTTAAACGATTTTAACTTGTCTTTATTAGTATCAACCCTTAAATGTAAACAAATTTATATTACAAAACGTAGCAGTATACAATAAACGGATGATGTCGTCGTTAGACTTTAAGTTATCATTAAACATGTTTACAAAATCGCTAGTGGCAACATTATTCATTTTAAAAACTAAGTACATCAAGCAATATTGGCCGCAAAAAGTCGAAAGGGGATGTTGTAACATTAAAATGAGAAACGGCTAACAAAGATTCAAAAGATGATTTTTGCGTATTACTGTTTCCAAAAAATAATAAGTACTTAAACTGAAAACTTCGCACCCCTAAATAGCTAACGATACGAACTCGTTCATTTATTTTATAACATTTTAAAGACAAAAATACGAAAGCAAAACAAAATTATTTAGAGTTTGCTCTGCCTTAAATAAAAAATCTTCGAGTTTAATTTATAGATTCATAAAAAAAGATTAGGAAGGAAGGTAGGTATTCGAAATACGTTTCAGAACTTGTATCGTATAAGTGCCGTTCTTAAGACTACTCATGAAAAAATGTCTTTAACAAGGTGTGTATTCATAATACCTCGGGATACAGAACCAGTACGAGCATGTACGCTCAAGTTGAAAATTTCAAAATGTCCCTGATAAAACTTTAAAAAATGCCTCCGGGCGATTTAATCACATACAAAATTTAAAAGCTTTAAACCTTTTGAAGGAATTTACAGACAACAACATCTAACGCTACCTAATTTTTATATAAATTAGAACATGATCCACGCAAAAATAAAACAATTGGAACTGACCAAATAGAAACCATTTTCAGTTCATTTGATAGCATATACAATCACAAGTATTAGATGATAGTAAAGCGCAATTCAATGAATGTAATGGTTTTGAAGACTGATACTTCGAAATCATTGCGTATGTTGAGAATTTATTAACTCATAAAGATCATCATCATCGTGTAAGTGATGTCCAAGCTCATATATAGATTCCAATTAAAAAAATTACATTATCAACAATTTTATTTAGAGGAAAAAACATTAAGATAATACATATAGGTACATTTTTTGCGATATTGTACTTTCGATAACTTAATTAATAAAAAAACAATTACAAAGGAATAGTCAATATTTAACATTCTGCTTACAAGTTGAAAGTAAAAAAAAGTGGTTGTTGTAATTCAAGTTTGTTACGGTAATTATGCTATTTTTAGTAATTGCTTGCTGTTATTTAATTTGTAGATAGTAGGGTAGTGTCAATATAAAGAAAAGAGCATACTTGTCTGTCTATGTAAATTGGTTTTTATCATAATATACGGTTATAATTGAAGACCTAGTACGCCTATTGAATTTATCTGTAAGTGTAAAAAATTTGGAAAAATTAAACGAAAAATACAATTTAAATATTGAAGAGTTGGCAATGTGTTATAGTGCCATAAATCAATGGAGTGTGTCCTTTTTGGAAAACTTTGTCTTCAAAAGTCAATCTTTTTGGTGTAGCATAGATACAATGCTAGAACGTGCCGTCGTTCCCGTACCAAATGACACGTTGTACAATTTGCTAAAAAAATGCTGCGGAGACCTTCTGAATGGATTAATTTACCAATCGATATCCAAACGGAATTGTCGTGGAAAAAGAAGAAGCTAGATGATCTCGGTAGAGACCTACTACATCTTGAAAAAGAAACGGACGCAGAGTTAGTTAGACGAGAAGAGACATAAATAGTTATTTAATTTCTAGTCAAGAACTTGTAGATATTCTAATAGGTAGTTTAAATAAAGTTAAGGATGATATAGATATTGAGTTGTTTAATAATAGTTATTTTGTAGATGTTAGTTTCAATTACTTAAACTTATACGAAAGGATTTGTATAAATATTGTTAGTATGTCTGATTGTTATAGACAGTATTATAGTAGATATAGGGACTTAATTTACAATTGGTCATGTATATATAATAAACAGATTTAAAAAGGGGTATAAACAATTTTTTTATTGTTCAAGTTTAATTTTATGTCGATAAAAACAAAGGTTAATGCTGTTTCAGATAAACGAGCATCTTTTTGAAGATGATGACGGATGATATTCTGCCCGGGGCGATATTCCATTTGCAAAGCGAAACGATCAGAAAATCCAAGTAACTCGGCATAAGTAATCTGAATTATTTTTGCTGCTAAGCTAAAACGCTAAACCATGCACAAATAATTGAACTAAGTGTAAAATGATGTAATGATGTTACTTTACTCACGACAATTTTGACACTCAATCATAAAATGTATATAGAAGGTGTATTACTATAAAATCAAATAGGTCCTTTTATGTACTCCACGTTCAGGCGCGGTGGGCAAAGTTGTATTTACTATCGATGTACTCTTAAGAGCATTTCGTTGTAAATGATGAGTAGTTTATACCGAAAGAATCACACTTAAACAAAATTTTGAAAAATGAAAGTGTTCACTTCACTGGATCAAAAAATACAATTCATGTAATGCTAATTATACTAATTAGGTACTTTGCTACAAAGGTACAATAAGAAGGCAATGTCAAACGGGGGATTCACATCGGTATTGCGAACGAGTATTGTAATAATAAAACGAGTACGTAATAGGCTTCTCTTCAAGATACACATCAGCCACGTTCTACAAGCGTATTAATCGGATATTTTGCCCGGGACTATATGCCCGGGGCTATATTCTGATTGTAAACCGAAACGTAGTAGTCTCGAATGTTTGTGAAAAACTGGGTGTCAAGTTCATCTACTTACCAAAGTTTTGTACGATACGCGCGAAAATCGTTTTGTAGTTGTATAATTTTTTTTCAATTTTTTGCGAATATTCAAAGAAATTGAACATGTTGATGGAATAAAATTAAAACACAAAAGTTTTGATTAGAAGTTATGTGATAGTCTTTTTTCAGAAAAGTAGAGTAGTTTGAATTATATAAAAATGAGGAGATGACGTACAAAATGTTAATTTTCGCTAAGTTCAAATTATTATTCAATTTTAAAAGCGATTGCTGTTTTCTGATATGGAACTTTTATATGTATTTACGGAAGATAGCACGTGTGTGGTATATGTTACAAGATAGAGCTTGTAAAAAAATCGGGTTTAATTTTATTTAATTAACTTGTTCAATTTTCTTAGTTTTTTTTCTTGTAGCCAAGTAGTGAGTAATGATCCTGTACCATTTCCTCAGAACTTGCAAATTTTGTTACGAGTTTTTGGATGTTTTGTAAATCTAGACAATCAGAAAATTCAAAGTAAAGACAGAGAGATTTTAATTAACCTTTGTTTTTATCGACATAAAATTAAACTTGAACAATAAAAAAATTGTTTATACCCCTCTTTAAATCTGTTTATTATATATACATGACCAATTGTAAATTAAGTCCCTATATCTACTATAATACTGTCTATAACAATCAGACATACTAACAATATTTATACAAATCCTTTCGTATAAGTTTAAGTAATTGAAACTAACATCTACAAAATAACTATTATTAAACAACTCAATATCTATATCATCCTTAACTTTATTTAAACTACCTATTAGAATATCTACAAGTTCTTGACTAGAAATTAAATAACTATTTATGTCTCTTCTCGTCTAACTAACTCTGCGTCCGTTTCTTTTTCAAGATGTAGTAGGTCTCTACCGAGATCATCTAGCTTCTTCTTTTTCCACGACAATTCCGTTTGGATATCGATTGGTAAATTAATCCATTCAGAAGGTCTCCGCAGCATTTTTTTAGCAAATTGTACAACGTGTCATTTGGTACGGGAACGACGGCACGTTCTAGCATTGTATCTATGCTACACCAAAAAGATTGACTTTTGAAGACAAAGTTTTCCAAAAAGGACAGACTCAATTGATTTATGGCACTATAACACATTGACAACTCTTCAATATTTAAATTGTATTTTTCGTTTAATTTTTCCAAATTTTTTACACTTACAGATAAATTCAATAGGCGTACTAGGTCTTCAATTATAACCGTATATTATGATAAAAACCAATTTACATAGACAGACAAGTATGCTCTTTTCTTTATATTGACACTACCCTACTATCTACAAATTAAATAACAGCAAGCAATTACTAAAAATAGCATAATTACCGTAACAAACTTGAATTACAACAACCACTTTTTTTTACTTTCAACTTGTAAGCAGAATGTTAAATATTGACTATTCCTTTGTAATTGTTTTTTTATTAATTAAGTTATCGAAAGTACAATATCGCAAAAAATGTACCTATATGTATTATCTTAATGTTTTTTCCTCTAAATAAAATTGTTGATAATGTAATTTTTTTAATTGGAATCTATATATGAGCTTGGACATCACTTACACGATGATGATGATCTTTATGAGTTAATAAATTCTCAACATACGCAATGATTTCGAAGTATCAGTCTTCAAAACCATTACATTCATTGAATTGCGCTTTACTATCATCTAATACTTGTGATTGTATATGCTATCAAATGAACTGAAAATGGTTTCTATTTGGTCAGTTCCAATTGTTTTATTTTTGCGTGGATCATGTTCTAATTTATATAAAAATTAGGTAGCGTTAGATGTTGTTGTCTGTAAATTCCTTCAAAAGGTTTAAAGCTTTTAAATTTTGTATGTGATTAAATCGCCCGGAGGCATTTTTTAAAGTTTTATCAGGGACATTTTGAAATTTTCAACTTGAGCGTACATGCTCGTACTGGTTCTGTATCCCGAGGTATTATGAATACACACCTTGTTAAAGACATTTTTTCATGAGTAGTCTTAAGAACGGCACTTATACGATACAAGTTCTGAAACGTATTTCGAATACCTACCTTCCTTCCTAATCTTTTTTTTATGAATCTATAAATTAAACTCGAAGATTTTTTATTTAAGGCAGAGCAAACTCTAAATAATTTTGTTTTGCTTTCGTATTTTTGTCTTTAAAATGTTATAAAATAAATGAACGAGTTCGTATCGTTAGCTATTTCGGGGTGCGAAGTTTTCAGTTTAAGTACTTATTATTTTTTGGAAACAGTAATACGCAAAAATCATCTTTTGAATCTTTGTTAGCCGTTTCTCATTTTAATGTTACAACATCCCCTTTCGACTTTTTGCGGCCAATATTGCTTGATGTACTTAGTTTTTAAAATGAATAATGTTGCCACTAGCGATTTTGTAAACATGTTTAATGATAACTTAAAGTCTAACGACGACATCATCCGTTTATTGTATACTGCTACGTTTTGTAATATAAATTTGTTTACATTTAAGGGTTGATACTAATAAAGACAAGTTAAAATCGTTTAAAGATCGGTTGATTTTTTATAAAAAAGCATCCCTTTTGAGGGAGGTTCATAAATATGGTTTAAAGCATAGCGGTCGACTACGTGACCACGACCCTGGAAAAACTCGAGGTCAAAGTCCAAGACCACGACCTTGGAAAAACTCGAGGTCAAAGTCCAAGACCATGACCTTGGGCGAGGTCAAAGTCCAAGACCATGACCTTGGGAAAAACCCAATGCTACGACAAGTTCATAGTCCAAGGCCATGACTTGAGGAAACCCATTGCAATGACCTCGGGAAATACCCAAATAAGAAATGTACGCTCTAATTTCAGTTAGTATTTGACTACCGACTCATTAACATCACCTAACGTATTGTTACAAGTTTTATTAGCCTCGCATAATCTACTGCAGTTTACGTAATTATACAGTGCTAATCTGTGCATCTCTCTCTTTCTTATATGTTAGGGTGTGTGGATAAACTTGGAAAAAACAAGGATTTTCAAACAAAAACTAAGAAAAAGTAAGTACACAAATATTTTCTTGTTTTGCTTGCTTCTCGCTTTGCTTTTTCCTCTTCTTCTTCTTTGTAAAATTTGAAATGTATGGATTACCATTTTCTAAGAGTATGTACTTAGATTAGGTTTGTAATACAACATCTCTTATTTTTCTCTACACCTCTCTCTTTTAAATTCGCTAGGAAAATCCCAGAGCACAATTTTAGTCCAACTCAAATCCCAGAATCCAAATCACACAATCTCAACTCAGCATCCAAGACCACGACCTTGATCCAGAATCCATAATCACAACCCTGCCCCAGGATCCAAGACCATGATCCTGTACCAAAGTCACGATCTTGGGAAAAACCCCAAGACCACGACCTTGGGAAAACCCAAAGCCACGACATTGGGAAAAACCCAAAACCACGACCTTGGGAAAACCCAAAGCCATGACCTTGGGGGACGAAAACCCAAGGTCACGACCTTGGGGAAAACCCAAAGAAACGGCCTTGGGAAAATCCCATGACCTTGGGAAAAACCCACGACCTTGGGAAAAACCCATGACCTTGGGAAAAACCCAAGGTCAGCTGACGTCACAAAATCCAAGATGGCGGAAGGTGCCCCCCTTCTACTAGCACCTCTAAAATGCATTATGCGGGTCACTCTGTAATTGGGCGCAAGCCTGTTGAGGGCCCTGAACAAAAGAGGAATAATAAATAAATAAATAAAAGAGGAAGAGGCAGCAATCGGCGGGTACATTTCCAATTTTCCCTACATTGTCCTATTGTGCAGAACCGCACGACTTTTTTTCTACTTTGATATTATAATGCCTTCATTATGATACCGAAAACAGTATAATAATGACCTTTATCATTAAACTTCAAATTCCCCCACCCAGCGCTACGCCAACGCTAGGAGGCTCAGGCCTCCCAATGCTACAACCCTAGCTACGCCACTGCTGCTTTCATTAAGATTTATACAGTGTGGCCTGCCAAAAGCTTCCCCACGGGTTTATTATCTGGCAAGTGAATGGCCCGTATGAATCAAAGTAAGCAAATGCTTATACTTGCAAAATTTAAAGTAAATACTCGTAAGGGCCCCTTCATACTGGTTTGTTTTGCAGCGCTGCACTGCGTCCTGTCCTTCTGCTTAGCAGCGCTGCTAAGTCGCCCAGTGCGAAGGAGCACTTACGAGTATTTACTTTGAATTTTGCAAGTATAAGCATTTGCTTATTTTTATTCATACGGGCCATTGTATCGAAATATATGTACGTCTTGGTTTTCAAAAGAGTTTGTATTTGTAACGGAAAGACTTTGTCCTTAGTGCCTTCAATTAAAAGGAGGGTCGGATGATACCTACTTATAATCCTACAAGGAATTGAAATGCCTCTCCAAAGGGTAAAGAACGCCCGCGAGGAACAAGAATCCTAAAAGTATAAGGGAATTGTGGAACATTTTGGGAGTTTCTTCTCGGCATACGTACACTGTTCTTCATAATATTTGAAAGGTACCTGCTATAGCAAAAAAAGTGACGAGAATCTTGCAGGCTAAATCTACGAATCCATTTTCTTCGAAAAGATTTATCCGCAACTTGCATGAAACGCTAGTCCGGACGTACTTCATCTTGTTGCTCAATTACAACTCGGCTTATAACGAGATTCTTGTGCGTAACCACGTCTTTAATCTGTCCAAAGTGGAAAAGGATCGTTCTGCACTCGTATGTAGCAATGGTCGAATTATGGCGAAGAGGTCACATTGTTCTAATAATTCCATAATACTGCCAGGAATGTTATCTTGGTTCTTCTATTTATTTCCTCAAAATTTTACTTCTCTGATGTGTTTTGCATATATTGTAAGTACTATAATTCGTCACTAAATATTATCATTATAGCACCTCACTAATGTCTCTGTCATAAGTGTAGTCATAGAGTAAATATATTATTTACTCTATGGTGTAGTTTAGCGTGACTCACGATTTCACTATTTTTTGTGTGTGAGTTTTTGAAATTTGTTAGAGGGTCGCTTACTAAAATTGTTAGTACCATTCGGCATTCCATTGTTATGAAAGAAGTTAGTAACTAGGCGGTGGAGTCAACATTAAATAGGTATGATTTCTATCTTTAAGATGTTTCTGTTCTGAATCCGAAATAAGAAGCGATCCTATGTGTGAAATTGATTCATTATCTGAACGTCACCTTCATCGAGCGATTTAGAATTACACTCGGTTAGTTTCTCTATTTCAACATTTTGTACTGTTTCAAAACGTCTCTAATTTGAATCTGGAGCACTTGGATTCTATGGTTACGCTTTCCTTTGCTCATCCTCTCAGCTTTCATTCAATGTATTGAATAAATTCAAACTGTATGAGCATTCCAATAATAACATTGGTGGGGAATAATATCTTGTGAAATGAAACAAACAGTAACCCTTGCTTGATTTTATAAATTTTATAAATGATTAATAAAATATTGAACTGTTCTCGATTTGGCTTTCGTCAGAACCACTCCACGACGCAGGCAGTTTCTAAAGTGATACTACCATTGTTCAGTCATTTGAAAAGAGCGAACACGCTTCATTTATTCTCTGTGACTTATCAAAGGTATCTCTTTTAATATTTTGATAGGCAAGCTACTATACGGGATTAGGGGGCTTGTGGGACCACTCATTTCATCCTACTTAATAATCGTAAACAATGTGTTGTGATCGACGGCGCTAAATCTGAATTAAATTATACGAAGCATGGAGTTCCACAAGGCTCTATCTTGGGACCATTATTTTTTATTGTTTACATTAAAGATTTCTTTAAATTTGTGCATCCCAATCACTGTTTTGCTTATGCGGATGACACTTCGTTAATCGTATCAGGCAAAGATGCTTCAACTCTTATCACCAAAAGCCTGAAATTACGTGGATCATCTACTTGGTTCGCTCACAATAACTTAAAAAAACAGCAAGCTTGTCACGGGCAAATGTGCTAAAATGTTAGGAGTTTACGTAGACGATAGGTTGAGTTGGAGGAGTCATGTCGACCATATTATACAGAAATTGTCAAACTCACTCTTTGTACTAAGGAATCTTAGTGCAGATACTTTAAAATCCTGCTACTTCGCACTATTTCACTCCCATCTGTAATATGGTGTTATGTTGTGGGGTAATTCATCTAAAGCATATAAAGTTTTTATTATCCAAAAAAAAGTAATTCGCGTGATGGTAGATGCTGAATATCGTGCGCACTTTCAACCCTACTTTAAGCAATTGCGCATTATGCGATTACCATCTATATTCATTTTCGTGACACTATTGGAAATTCATAAAAATAAAGCTAATTTTGTAACAAACGACCTTGCTCACTCTTACAGTACCCGTGGTGCAAAAAATATTAGGACACCATATTGCAGATTAGAGATATCAAAAAAAAATAGTCTACCTACGAGTAGAGTTTTACAATATTCTTCCCGAATCTACAAAAGCGATTAACTACATTAATTTTAAAAAGAGTGTTAAGAAGCACATGCTTAAACATTGTTTCTACTCCGTGCGCCAATATTTAAATATGTACTAAGGTGACTGTTTGTTCCTAAATGTTAGATGTTTTACGTTTAGTTAGTCACATATTATATTGTTTGGACCATCAGTAATGAATTTTATTATGTATTTTATATTATGTTTATGTGTAGAACTTGACGTGTCGTAAACCAGAGCATGACAAATAAGAGAGAGATTATTTGGATCGTAAGAGCAAGTTAAATAGCATCATACATCAAAAATTTGAATTTGAATATTATCGATGAATTGCTCCATTTTTGAATTATAAGGATGCATGAATAAAAATTGATTGTTTGTTGCTGTATTCTTATAATTATTTAATCTTCTATAGGTTATCGATTTCGATGGACTAGGGAAGATTAAATAATTATAAGAATACAGCAACAATCAATTTTTATTCTTGAATTTGAATACTTATTACTGCTTCCAATTTTAACAGTGCCATTATAGTTGTAAGTCTAGAAATAAAAATCTGTGAAATGAATATATTGAACAATTAAGACTTTAAAAGCACTCAACATAAATACTTTGTCATTCCAAGACAACACTTCCATGCTACTTCTACACTCAAGCTTTTATTTTATGTGAGCTTGCGGTTTTATATTACACAATCCAAATTCATGTTTTAGTTTGAAATTTAATTTAAACCCTTCAGTCCTTAATTTTTCATTCGACGCTTCACTTCTCTTTCAGGAAGCTTCAACTCATTAAAATAGCTTCTATTCCAAGGAAAAGCGTTCGACATTAAGATACCTACCCACCTCATGCATTTTAGAGCCTTTCGCAATGATGTACTAAGAGCCAGAGGAAGAATTTACAATTTACCTTACCTTTGAACTAGATAGCTGCGTAGGTATAGAGTTGCGTGAAGGTCAAAATTAAGACCATTTGTGCCCTAAAAAAGTTTTCATCAACAAAGTATTTTGTCAAATAGTATGTTGAAGTCAGAGCTGGGCAGAATACTTTCAAAAAGTATTTGAATACTAAATACTTTTACGTCCAGCACAAGCGAATACTAGATACAGATACATTGAAAGGTATTCAAATACTTAAAAAAATAAGTATTCAAATACTTTAGAATGTATTCGAATACTTTCCGAATACTTTCAAAGGTATTCGAATACTTTCAAAAGTATTCTAATACTATCAAAGGTATTCGAATACTATAAAAAGTATTTCATTATCTTACTTTGAAAAGTATTCGAATACAGTAAAAAGTATTCAAATACTTGTCACTCAAATACATTAAAAATTTAAAATAGTATACTAGATAAAAGGCTTAATACTACTTAAAAAATCAAGTTATACTTTGTATGGGGTTAGCTTTTTTTATATTTCTATTGTTATTTAGTTTTCTAACGCAATGATTGTTATATACCAATTTAAGGGGAGTAAAAGCGTATTATTATTATTATTATTATGTAGGAGGTAGGTACCTACCAGGACCTTTCTTATACCAGTTATATCCTTAAGAATACGTGTACCGGTTTTCAAAGCGATCGTACGTCGTGCACATGATACGTATGCCTTTCTGAAATTAATCCTAGCGATTTTGGAACAGATCCATTTTTGACCATCCGTTTGTCCGTGTCCATGATAACTTTAGAAATGTGCGATCGCTTTGAAAATTGGTACGCATGGTCTTACAGATATAAGAAAGGTCCCTATTGTTTTTAAGTTACGTAGACTATCGAGTTCGGTATTCAGGACAGATGTATCGGATTTTTATATTTGATTTTGTGACAATGGAAACTTCCCCTAAACATTTCTAAATTGTTCTAAATATTTGAATAACTTAAGTACTGCCTTTTTTTGAAGTCGGAAAAAAAAATTGTCTGAGATCGACCGGGAAAAAACATTTTCTTATAGAATTTGGCCCGTAGAATCCATAATTTCAAACAGTTTGAAGATTCGGCTACTAGATCAAAAGTTACAGCCCTTTGAATTGTTTTTCGAAATTTGTTTTTTGCCATAACTTTTGATTGAGAAGTCTGATCGAAAAAGTACGAATTGTTTTGGATTCTACGCACCAAAATGAATAAGAAAAATTGGTGAAGTCGATTTTTGGTAAAAAAGGAAGGTTATACATTGCCTTTTTTTGAGGCTCGAAAAAAAATTGTCTCAGATCGACCCGGAAAAAAAAGTTTCTTATAGAATGTCACCTGTAGAATCCATAATTTCAAACAGTTCCAAGATTGGGCTACTAGTTCAAAAGTTACAGCCCTTTGAATTTTCTTTCGAAATTGGTTTCTAGCCTATAACTTTTGATTGAGAAGTCTGATCGAAAAAGTACGAATTGTTTTGGATTCTACGCACCACAATTAATAAGAAAAAGTGTTTTCCCGAGAAATTTTGGTGCAGTCGATTTTTGGTAAAAAAGGAAGGTTATACACTGCCTTTTTTGAGGCTCGAAAAAAAATGGTCTCAGATCGACCCGGCAAAAAATTTCTTATAGAATGTGGCCTGTAGAATCCATAATTTCAAACAGTTCCAAGATTGGGCTAC
>NW_022171084.1:0-977 GCF_008802855.1 Photinus pyralis | reverse complement strand
TTCGGAAGAAGGGTTTCGCTTTAAATAAGACATGAACAGGGATAGCGTCGCTTTTTGCCACGTTGTAAGTCATTAAGTCTTAATTTTAATGTTTTTTGTATTATTTGTTTGTGTGTTTGTACCTTGTTCCTTGTGTGTGTTACGATTAAATCGCACTTTTGTAATTGTCACATTAATTTTCCGTGTGTATCATTCTAACGACTTCATTTCTCATCTATGGAGGCTTTCCCAAGGTCAATTTTAATTATTCAAAATTTTTCAGTTCAGTTTGGAGTGTAAGGTATTTGATCTGACCCACTATCTTAGAAGTTAACAGGTTAACTCAGAGCAGAGTCGAATCTCTCCTCTGTGTTGGGGAGAAGTTTTGTGCGGGGATAATAAGTGAAGGTAAAGAGCTAGCTAGGTTTTTGTTTTGGTGTTCTGTGTACGGTCTTTATGGCTTACGGACCAGTGCACACAGCAATATACCTATATGCCCACTGGGCAGATATTTATAAATTAATCTTATACTAGAACATAATCCAAGTTTTACTGTTTCATTAAAACACATAAAAATGTGCGAAATTCCGTTTCTTTCACTGATAATTCGAATAAAACGCAAGTGAAAAAATTATAAATTGGTACCTTTATCGTCCTTGAAATATTTACGCATATTATAGAACGTGGGCTTTGGCGGAAAATTCAATACCAATGACCTTTCGCTTTTTAAATATGGGGGAAAAGCTTAATACACGTCCTGAACCTTATGGTATACCCTTCCGTTTTTGCCGACGTTGGATATTTCCAAGTGCGTTACGATCACTTCTCCTTGTTTTCTCTTTCCTTCAGATCACATGTACCGGGTGACCCAATAAGACTGTTCCTCGGCCATATCTCGGGAACCGTTTGTCGTATGACTTAGGGGTAAAAAAATTATTGGGTAAATCGGTTATGAAGAATCACTGGAAAATATTTTCAAGTTCTAAAAATGACCACCA
>NW_022171083.1:0-5419 GCF_008802855.1 Photinus pyralis | reverse complement strand
AAAGGCTAAAATTGTATGCATGAACAAAACGAACGCTCAACAAAAAAACTTACGATTTGATAACAAATCCCTTTTTCAATAATCCTCGTCGGACTCAAATTTCAACGAAATTTCGGTAAGTAATAACGTGCTTCTTTCAATGGCAATTATATGCGCTTAATTCAATTAAAATTTTAGTAATCTAGAACGTAATTACTTCTTAACGTCTTTACACGTTCAAAGCTATCAAGGAAGTGTCCGCTTATCGTTCGGAAATTTGGAGTCTCTTCAAGGATTTCTTGATTTCAAATAATTTAAATAAAATAGAAAATGTATTACACTGTTAAACTCAATTCATTTTACACTGTTACATTAATTTGTTACATACCCCCATTGCGAAAACTTGAAAATTGCTAAAATTTGGAAAAAAAAAATTGAAAAAAATTTCAAGTTATGGAAAAACAAATAAAATTTTGAAAAAAATTGATGTGTTCTCTAATTCTTTTTAAGTTTTTTGTCTATTTAATTATTTTTTTACTTCCAATACGTCACCCCAATTCAATTTTATTGACAAATAATCTCGGTTATTGTTGTTATATTTAATTTGATTGAATCATTTCCACAGAAAAAACCGTGTTATGAGTAGTGTTGTGAGGCGCGAATATTTCCAAGCGAATTTTGAAATATTTCCGGAAATATTCGAGAATATTCGCATTGCTAAGAACGAATATTCGCACACAGGAAATTTAAGCAGCGAATATTTCCCGTAAATTCTCGAGAACTTTACAAGAACATTCTTCGGAAACTTCCATTTTATACTTGCAGCTGATTTCGCGATTTCACGAGGTTTCGCGAACACGTGCATTCAGTGCTAGTATCTGTAAGGTGAACTGGTGAACAGTAGTGCACTTTTAGTAGTGCGGAGCGGATTAGTTTAGGTACTTTGTGAATTGAGACAACTTGTAACTGAAATGCCGAAATACAAAGGCCGTATATGGTCATATTTCAAAGAGGTTGACAGAAATGGTAAAAGTAATTTTTTGTGTATATTTTGTGGTATGTCGTATACAAAAAATGCCACACGAATGCAATCTCATTTGAAAAAATGTGCCAAATGCCCCCCGCACATTAAGAAGTCGTTTGAATTGCAATATTCGCGCTCGTCATCAAGGGCATCGCATTCCACAGGTGAGTTTAATCAACTTTACGCGATTGCGGGTATGAGATGACGCAACGCAATATTATTAAACAATTTCAGAAATTGATGCAAGTTCAGATAGATCTTATTCTGGGTCGTCTGTAACCACAGAAAGTAGTATTTTAAGGAATTTTGTTGATTCTATCGATGACAATACCAAGAAACAACTAGATAGAAAACTAGCAAAAGCAATTTACTGTTCTGGCTGTCCACTTCGTATGGTAGAAAATTCTTACTGGCAAAATTTCTTCAAGTCTATACGACCATCCTACCAAATGCCATCCAGATATCAGATATCAAATAAACTTCTGAATGACGAGTACGAATCTATAAAATTTGATGTATATGCAAAAATTAAACAAGCCTCTACAGTTGCGATTCAGTGCGACGGATGGTCAAATATTAGGTTTGTAAACATTTCGTTTTTAAACCACCATAAATTAACAACAATTATGAAATTTTAGAAATGAGGCCGTAATAAACTTTATTGTTACAACACCAAAACCGGTTCTCTTTAAAACAATGACAACTGGCGCGGAACGTCACACGGGAGAGTACATAGCCGAAGAATTATTGAAATGTATTGCGGAAGTCGGTGAGGAAAAAATTTTCGCTGTTGTTTCTGACAATGCCACTGCCATGGAGAAGGCAAAAAAAATTGTGACTACGAAATATCCGTACGTAACTGGATATTCCTGCGCGGCCCACACCCTCAATCTCTTAGTGGAAGATATCATGAAGCTACAGTCTTTAAAGAATGTGGAGTCTTCATGTCGAGCACTTATTAATGAAATAAGGGGGTCGCATATAAATCAGGCAACTTTCAATAAAATTCAAATTGAAAAGTATGGTAAAGTAACTAGTTTAAAATTGCCTGTGAAAACAAGATGGGGATCCATCTTATATTGTTTGAATAGCCTCTTAATTACTAAACAAGCTCTGCAACTTCTTGTAATAAGCCAGGACGGTGAAGGAATCAAGTTGTCAAAAACTACTAGGCATCATATTCTGGACAACGATGTTTTCTGGATTAGGTTGGAGAAAATTAAAAGTATATTAGAACCCATTGTAAAATGGATTACTTTACTGGAAGGAGATTCTGCTAAGATGTCACAAGTTTATGTGGCGGTGGCTGAAATAGATGCATGCATAAAAACGAATGTAAAAGCATTACCAGTTTCTTCTTCTGAAGAAAAGGAGTTAATTACATTATTTGAAAAGCGAAAATGTATGATGTTAAAGCCTATACATTTGTCTGCCTATTTACTTGATCCACATTACTGTGGACAAGAGTTGAGCAATGAGCAACATGTAACTGCAATGCAGTTCATAGATTCAACATTATCTAACCATCCGCAGTTTCAACAGCACAAACAAACTATTTGCGTGGAATTAACTAATTATCTAGCAAAATCGGACATGTGGAGTGTGGACTTTGTGTGGCAAGTCGCATCAAATACTGATAGTATTGCCTGGTGGCAAGGCATATGCAACAAAACAAATCTAAAGGATTTGGCGGTCGCTATTATAGGACTCTCGCCGTCTTCTGCAGCAACCGAAAGGTCATTTAGCACATACTCGGTTTTGCACTGTAAAAGAAGGAACTTGCTGACTTCCGAGAGAGCTGGAAAACTGCTTTATGTCTCTCATAACTCGAAGTTGTTAGACGGAGAAACCAGTTATAATTTTAATTATGTTTATGACAATCCTATTCCAAATGTATTATTACTTGGAGAAAAATCAGCACCAACTATTAGCCTAGTCAATGAACCTTCAACTTCCAAAGAAGAAGAAAGAAATACTTCAAAGTCTATTCCAACAGTTCCATTAGAGTCCGATTCTGATTCGGAATCAGATTCTGAAAATGAATGTGAAATTTCTATTCATGATTCAAATTCTAGTATTGGTGCTGAAGAGTTTTCTGATCTAGATGATTCGGATTCTAAGCAAAAATGAAAATGAAAAATTCTATTTTCTTAGAATGAATGTTTTAGTTTTAGAGTTTTGTGGAGTTTTTTTAAGTTTTTCACTTTTATATATTGTTTGTATTACCTATATATCTTAAATAAACAATATAAAAATCGGATGCATTTTTTTGTTTTTAAAAAACATAACATTACTAAAAGATTGATTCACTCTTAGGTATATTGTAATTACTATAGAATATGGTATATTTTGTAAAAAATGAATATTACCATAAATTCTCCAAAATTCTCAAATATTCTCAAAAATTCCCGAATATTCGCAACAATAAATAAATTACGGGAATTTTACAACACTATATACATAAAAAAACACTTTCACATTGTTTAAAACCAAAAGATATCAGAAACGAATCAAACTTCTTGTTCCAGCATCTAGGTGCCTGTTTTAACCCGTACAGGGATTTGTTCAATTTGCACACCAAACCTTGTTTCGTGGTTACTCCCAAAGGTGGCGCCATGTAAATATCTTCCTCCAATTCCCCATATAAAAACGCGGTTTTTATAACGCAGGGCCTATAAAGACATTTATAAAAGTAAATTTCGTAACAAGGGAAAAATGCAAAATTGAATGTGGCACAAGTAGAATTAGTCAAGAGGTGTCGATATAGGAAATTGCTTATCAGGCGGTAAAAAGGTTGAGGCACCTCGTGAGCTAGAAAAAATTAGGCAGTAGTGATTGGGTTGTTGAACAGAACCGACATGGTAAGTCCCAAAGTTTATTAGTTTGCATTGGTATTGTAAATTGTAATATTGGTCCCTGCGTTTCCTCTTTCTACCTTGAAAATTTCTTTATATTGATGTTTTAATACCCCTGTAAACGTTTTGGAAATTACTTCAATATAGCCCAGGTACTCCCTAGCATTCCCTAACGTGCATTATTGAAATCCCTACTCAATAACACCTTTTGCTACCAATACCGAGAGAAACACCCCTTAAGGGTTACAATGGTGGCATAGATGTTACATTTTCACGTCAAACTGTACAATCTTATAATTTTGTCGAACTGCGTATGGTAACAAAATTCTAATTGTATCGTAGCGTGTTGTAGGAGAATATGTTTCATTTAGTATGTACCTTTGATTTGAGCGAATCCTCGTGCACATAACCTCGCTTTGTACCGCTTCCCGTTTGTTGTCGTTTTTACTTTGAATCGATGGGTTGTTTATCCGGTGGTAAGGGCCCCAAGTGTTATTCCTCTCCAGCGCATCTAGCTCCTCGTCAATGGCAGCTTTCCAGTTGCCAGCATCTACGCCATTAATAACCTCTTCGTAAGTTAAGGGGTCGCCTCAATCATATTCAGTTCATCGTCTTCATACCGTTGTGGTCTGTGGATAGTTCCACAGTTTCGCAACTGATACCCCGATAATTCCGCCTGCTGGCCAACGACTTCGGTATCTTCATTTGTGGCCCAGGTTGTTGCTGCTCGGAAGCCTCATCTTGTTCATCGTTTGTTGTTGGCGGAACCACGATCGTATTTACAAGAGGTAGTTTAACGTCGTTATTCTCGTTGAACGATACGTTACGTGACACTTTAATTTGCTTCGTTACCGAGTCGAACAACCTGTAGTTCGAAGATTCATTCTGGTACCCTACAAATATGTTTTTTACTTTTGGCTTATAACTTACTGCGTTGAGAATCGGGAATTTGCATAAATGCTTCACATCCGAAGATTTTCAAATCTTGTACTGAGGGCTTTTTCTTTGTCCAAATCTCGTATGATGTTGAGCCTGGCGTATGAATGTTAGATGTGCGATTTAGGATGTAAACAACTGTGTTTACGGCCTCACCCCACAGATGTGTATATCATTGAGCTTACACTTTCCACTATTGTACGGTACTCACGTTCTGATTTTCCATTTTCCATGGCACACGTCTCGAGTTGTATCCCGTTATCTAACAAGAAACTCCGAAAATCATGATTTCTACATATTCGGTGCCATTATCAACTCTTAATGTTTTTACACAAAAATCAAACTTGTTTTTAATCAATTTCACTACTTGTTTAAAACAATCGAGCGTTTGCGTATGTTTAAAAAAATACACAATTCGATAGCATGTACAATCGTCTTTAAAAAGTACGAAATACCGAGCACCACCTAAGGAAGGTACCGACATCGGACCACATAGATCGCTGTGAATGTACTCTCCTGGTTTTGAATTTCTCGGTTGCGACTTACGAAAAGCGAACTTATGCTGTTTTCCATATTAACAGCCGTCACACACAAAGTTTTCATCGACATTGTTCATATTTACACC
>NW_022171082.1:0-22211 GCF_008802855.1 Photinus pyralis | reverse complement strand
ATAGTACCTGCCACCGTTTGGGAGCGTGTAGGTGGTGCGTAGGGGAGTATTTTGATATAGGACACTTGGGGTCGGAAATCTAAAATAAGGGTGCCAGAGCCAAATTTACCTTCTGGAATTTCGCGCCTGTAGGTAGGCAACCCAACCGGCCGGCGGTGCACACGGAGCGATCTCAGGCGGCGATGTGTGGCTGACACTTGATCAGAATTTTGTTTAAACCCACGAAATCCCGTCTGCAACGACGCGTATCAAGTGAATAAACACTATGGCAATAGTATAATAATAGTTGGCTAGATGTAGGAAGTGCATTGAGAACAACGGTGGCCACGTTGAACACTTGTAAACGTTATTGCTTTTGACTGTCGTTTTCCCTCCTTCCCTCCCATGTCGCTTCCTCGCGCTAACTCGCTCTGCATCGCTCCGCGCGAAACGTCGGTCGGTTGGGTTGCCTACATACAGGCGTGAAATTCCAGAAGATAAATTTGGTTCTGGCGCCCTTATTTTAGATTTCCGACCCCAAGTGTCCTATATCAAAATACTCCCCTAGGCACCCCCTATACGCTCCCAAACGGTGGCAGGTACTATAGGAATCACCCTGTATATTTTCCAATTGGCTTTATTGACATTCCATTTACTCTTGGTAAATATTGCAGGGTTATTACAAGTGTTTTCAAATTGTAACATTATAGGAAAGTGATTGGACCCTAGTGTGTCTGGAAATACATCCCAAGTGAATGTGAACTTATTTAATAAATCAGAAGAGCACAATGTTATGTCGATCATCGAGTCATTTATGCCCGGACGATTTAGACATGTGGGTAGACCATTGTTCATAACGATTAAATTTAAGTCGTTTGCCGTTGATATTATTTGTTCTCCGATTGAGTCGTTTTTATGTGATCCCCACACATTATTGTGGGCATTCATATCACCGCCGATTATTAGAGGGCTGTGGATTTGTGAAAAAGCGTTGAACCAGTCTTGATAGATTGTTTTGACGGATGGAGGTCTATAAACGGACAGTAAGTTCATAATATGATTGTTAATGTTCACCGCACAACCACAAATTAATAAGCCTTCATTAAAATCATTTTTAATGTTCAATTGAGCAGATCGCAATGTCATCTTCACAAGAATTGCAACCCCACCGTAGCCGTCATCACGATCCTTTCGAAAGATGATAGCCAGGAAAATTATAAACCGCGTTTTTTTTTAACCACGTTTCACTTATTAATGCAATGTCAATATCATTTTGATACAAAAAATGTGTTAAGGAGTTTTTATTATTAACTGCAGAACGTGCATTCCACTGCATAATTTTAACTGCCATTATTGTGAATGTTGTGTAAATGTACCTTCTAGTAATAGGTTTAAATGTCTGTTTAATACATTGTCGTCTAACTTTTTAATATCTTCTATGGATTGGATGTTGCTTATGTAATTTAAGATAAAGTTTTTTAGAGATTTTGATAAGTTCAACTTTATGGATTCTATATCTAAATTTGGTTTATAAGGATTTGCCGGAAGGGGTTGGGATGGTCCAAAGTGGAAGGGTGTTAATACAGAAGAAGCGTCGGGGGACACCGCTTTTCTTTTATGTTGGTTATTCACTTGTTGGCGAGGTGAAGATGTAATGAGCTGCGATGATACGACATGATTTTTGTTAGAGTGATTTCTCATAGGGTGTCTGTGAGAACGTAATGTATCTTTATCTGATATTGCTGCAGAAAGTGTATGATTATCACTAATTGTTTCCAAAATGGAAAATTTATTTCTGGAGGTAACTCCTGCGTATGAGGATTCATAAAAGGACTTTGCTTCATAGAATGATATGTTATTAGTATTCATGATATCCTTGACTTTCTTTTGCTTGATATATGCGGGACATGCTTTATCAATTGAAATATGACCTTCCTGTTCACAATGGACACAAAATTTATCTTTATCGCTGCACGCGTGATTTTCAAATTTATCAGACCCGCAATTTATGCAGCTGGTACGGCTGCTTTTGCACTGTTTTGACACATGTCCGTATCTCAAACACTTAAAACATTGGGTGACACGACCTATAAATTGCTCAACAGGAAAAAATACCCTATTGACTGAAACATGATTCGGTAGTATATTTCCTTCGAAAGTAATAATTAGCATTTGTCTGGGTTTATACTCTGTTTTTCCATCAGATTGCACCTTTCGGTGCATTCTTTTTATATTGATAATTTTTGCGTCGGTTTGTATATTTTCTAATAGATAAGATTCTTTGAACTGTGTATCAACATTCCGAATATTTCCCCTTTTTTCCAGTAGATGATTAGGTATATATGCTTTAAGGTTTTCCGCTATTAATTTTGGATTTATAACCAGCCTATTGGCGTCGCTTAATGACTTCAGTTGGACCTTAACGCGATTTTTCCCTATGCTCTTAATTTCTACTATGTTAGTTACATTTAACTTTTTATACAGGATGTGGCCAATTGTTAGTGGGTGTAAGCGCCCAAAATTTGTTGTGTTCGTGCTTTCAATATAAACGTGTATGTTATTGAATAGATACTTATCTGAGTATACATTAAACACTCTTGGCTCGAGGTATTTTTGTGGAAAATTTCCTTCACTTGTACTACATTGGTCGGTAGCTCCTGTTTGGCGATAAGCCTGATCCGTTTCCATATCACCATATTCACTATTCGCCACATATAACGGCGTCTTTCCGCGTTCCGGCTCCCCCATGGGGGGGCCTTTAAACGATCTAATTAATCACACGAAATTTTAATGTAAAAAAAAGAGAACTGTCAAATCAATATACACTTATTCTAATTGAAATCACACAATGTTTTCCTACAATTTGAACACGTCCGACCGGTACGATTCGAAATCACTTAAACCGGTTTTAAGATATAGTAAATATAATAAACAGTAATATAGTAAAATACTTAATACAGTACACAACTATGTCATTGTGATTCCCCCTCCGAATTACCGAAACGGATTTTGATTTTTTTAAATATCTCGTTTATTTACTAAGACATGGGGGTGGTAGGTTTTCAAATTGCCACCCTGTATATCTAATAAGCAGTATACTGATATCCTTTCTCGTACCACCGCATCCAAATCGGAAACACACTATCTCAACTAATGGGTGCACAAAAAGCACGCGATCGAAAACGAATATAAATATAAAAATCCGCAACGGAGACTTCATTAATTTCAAATAACTATTGGGTTCCTGAAAGCACGCAGTGGAAAGCGAACAATTAACTGTTCGCGTCAAAAAGAAAAACTGCCCGCTTCTTCAGGTTAGTGTTAGCAGTACCACGTACAAACCGCGAATCTCTCTCAAAATGGAACCTCTCTCTCTAGTCCAAAGTAGATGTCACACCCGTGAAGTGGAAAAGATTAAATATGGCTCTGGATATTAATCCAGTGATTATGGCTCATTAAAAATGCACAGTCAGAAATGAATGCGGAAATTTGGGGTTTACAAATCATTCCCCATGAAATCTTGCAACTCAGCAATGAAATATAAACGGGTAATTAAAATAAGTGTTATTGGAGACCGCTTCCCGAGAATCTGGCGACTCGATTCATTAAAGAACAGAGAGAATGACGCACTGAAAACTTGAGGTCACGTCTTCCAAGGGAAAACAGTTTTGTGGGAATATTTCTAATGATCCAAAATATCGAGCGAAAAACTACGCCGCCCTAATATATACGATTTCAAATTTTCAAAATAGGACAACCATTTAAATGTAGCGCTCATTTTGCCGAACTTCGTTTTCCTCTTTCTTCTGTAAGCTGTAACAGAGTTCACTTTATATTAATTATACAGCTGAGGCGTTAGTTTAGAATCCATGGAATTTTAATTGCCATCATCAATATACAGTAATCTCTGGCAATTGAATTCGTTAATTTGGGGATTTCGGAAATATTGTTAGTGAAAGAATTAGAGAATTTAGGTTGTCATCTGTTATAGGACAATTTTCATCGACGCTGAAATGTAGGCGCGAGTTCTAAGCGCTGCCTTCAAGGCCAATGGCATTACCCGACGCAGATCGTCTTTAAGGTTGATTTATTAAAATTCGATCGTCGAATATGGTGGCGGAGACTTATATAAGCCCTTTTCTTTACAAGGTCATGGAAAAAGTCGATAGAGCTCGATTCCGACGCAGAATCGTGCAACAATGATTTTTGCCGCATTACAAGCTATAATCATCGCGCAGCATTCTACAGCTGTAGATTTCAAAATCATTAGTTAGAAATATAAGGTGTGCTGGCGATACTTTCAATCAGTCCAGTAATTTTCCCGAACTATGGAGCTTACGCACTAAACAACATTACATTCTGTAAAGTGTTCAAAAATGGTATGGACATACCCTAGTAACGACGCGGGAGGGCCGGTATGGAGCGCATGCGTTAATTGCGAAACTAAATCTTCACAGTTCCACTTTATTCGGTAACGATATGGTAATTAAAGAGATGAATCGATTTAGAAGTGTTCCTCATCAAACCGTAACCGATATATGCGGGTTTTACAGTTTTGAGCATCTCCTGAACGTTCCTCTACAATTTCCATTACGATTACCTACTGCCTTAATTCAATAACGACGTTAAATTGTTATTCCCAGATATGCTCTCCAGGCTAGACTGCCGGTCACAGAACACTGGTGGCGGTCTACAATCGTATGGTACATTATGAGTATAGATCGGCATCAAGTGTTCCCCTACTGGTATTCTCTCCTGGTAGGCATAATAATAATAAGTCAAGTAGAGCGTAAGTTTGGAGCAATCAGCAAGTCCCTTGATCTAGTTTCAAGCAAATCCTTTTCTTAAAACTTCTGCGAATCAAACAACGAAGGATTGAGCTTCTCCGCTTCTGATACAACTCTATTTAACAGAACCGTAGCTTCAGACAAACCAGTCAAGGTCAAACAAGGCTTTTTTAAAAGGTGCATTACCAAGGCAGTCGATGAATGTGTTGAAGCAAGGTAACAAGGTAAAGCTAAGTCGGTCAATATCTGTACTCCGAGGCCTTCAATTAGTCCAGTCAAATTATCATAATATCTTGCATCAGATGTATCATTTCTATTTTTTTTTAATTGTCAGGCTGAGTATGGATGTCAAAAATCCAAGTTTTTGACATCCAAAGACCTGTGCGAGCAACGCAGCACTCGAAAATACGCCATTTTTCATCCATTTTTAGGTTTTGGTTAGTTTTACTTTTGAAGGGCAGATTTTAAAGCAATTATTGTCGTATACTTTTTTAAACTAGACAAAATTTGTGACAATTCAAGCCCTTAACCGGCTCTGTAAGTGTAATAGTTTTGGAGGTATAGCGTTTCAAAAATTCGTAAATTCTTCAGTTTTAATCAAAATTGCCTTTTTTCCGCATAAAAACCTCATGAACATTTTGATAATTCTGTTCGTTTGGGGGGACTTTGTGGTGAGGAGTTTCCATAAATCCGCGCAGAAACAGCTAGAATGTTGATATCCTCTGGATCCCAGCATCTCTCATGATAAGACAGTTGCCATCATCTTCTTCTTCAGCAAGATCCACTACCTGTTGCATGGATTGCGAAATCTGTGAATTTTTTCCGTTTGCTTAACCTTGCTCGACCATTCAAAAGGGACACCGAATATAGAAGATCTGTGACTAGTAGAAAGCTTACTCACAATACTATGGTTTGAATGAATAACGCATCATATACAGTGAGTTTTTTTTAAATGCGAACATAGGGGTTTGCATGCAATGTAATTTCCCTATGTTCGATTTTTAAAAAAACACATCAATCTATGAGGTGTGCGCGGTTCACATTCCCAAATCGCGCAACTTGTGTGACTATGAACAGCAACTCTATAGTCGTTATGATGAAGAGCGCTCGGTAAGATTTTTTAAATAAGCCACGTGAGGCCATAGCAACTTTAGGATACATTTTTCTTAAACTTACGAAAACTTGACTTCACATGGCACGCCCTGACATCACAATTCATTGTGAACCAACCTTCAATTATTTGTAGGTCATCTGCACCTGGTATTGTACTAATTTGATCTATTCAATACATAAATGAAGAAAATAAGAAAATAAATACCGAAAACAATTACAATAAATGTTCGAAGTGTCCTCCTTGAGCATAAGCAATAACCTAACCGATTTCGTAATTAAATTGGACGGCGGTATTTTTAAAAATATGACAGCTGTCAATTGTATCTACTACTCATTTGAACTACTCAATAGATTGATGTGTTTTTTTTTAAATCGAACATAGGGAAATTACATTGCATGCAAACTCCTATGTTCGCATTTTAAAAAAATTCACTGTATACCTAAACATGGATATTTTTCCACTAAAAGACAAAAATCAATATTTAATTTGCTTTCATTATCCGCAATTTTTAGCACATCTTCAACAACAAGTTTATTACGACTCACGACTTACGACAATTCATCGTGCATATTTTGTAAGTTTATTTTCTGCGAAGAAAAAACGCAAATTTTGATAAAACTTGTAAAACTAATAAACTTGCCAATAGTTGAAGCGCCGTATCTCGGAAACTATTAGTCTTGCGGAGATCGTTAACGGCTTAAATTGTCAGAAATTTTGACTAGTTCAAAAAAGTATACGACAATCATTGCATTAAAATCGGTTCTTCAGGAGTAAAACTTACAAAAACCAAAAAATTATAAGAAAAATTACATATTTTCAAGTACTGTGTCGCTCGCACAGGTCTTTCAATGTCGAAAACTTGGATTTTTCACATCCATATTGATCCTAACAATTTAAAAGAAAAATTAGGACATATCTGATGCACGGAATGCCCATTTTTTGGTCTAATTTGATTGTACTAAATATAGTTTATATATTTCACATTTATCTCTGTTTATAATCCGCTGATTCTCGAAAATTATAATACCTACAACTTGTCTAGATCGTTGATGTACAGGAAAAGGGTAACTGTCTGAGAATGCTACCTTGAGGAACGGTTTTCTGGGTTAATAAATATTCCTTAACCCTCAGGTAACTATGCAGATTAAAAAAATTGCGCATGCGCAACCCAACTTCTGTATTTGTGGAATCCCAATTTTTTATTTGTTAAGATATTTAAATGAAATTTTGTATGTTAGAACCTCAAATAAAAGTAAAACTGGTGTCGGTAAAAAAATTGTTTTGGGCGTGCGCAATCGGATTTTTTGACAGTTCCGTTAGTTATGGACCGAATTACATGAAATTTTGTACGTATGCACCTCGAATAAAATTCAAAAATTTGTTTTACAAGCTAAACTGATCTTGTGGGACACAATCGATCCCTTGAGGTGTGTTGTAAAAATGATGTATGTGCGAAGATTTCGAGGATCGTTCGGTATTCAGTTGTATCAGATTTTTGGTATTAAATTCTTCGATAATGTACTGCTAATAAACGCATATAATAATAGTTATTTATGTATTAAGGGCATAATAGTGATGTTTATATTCTCGAGGGCGACTAGTTAAAAAGCTTGAGGGCCTATGGCCCGAGAGCTTTTTAGTCGCCCGAGAGTATAAACATCAGCTTATGCCCGTGGTACATACAAAATTTTATGTTTTACAAATAGTCTTCTTCTAAATATTCGTTTACAAAATAATTCATTATGTTTGATTAAGTATGCGTGGTTCGAATTTGTTAATGTGATTGAAACCATCCAAACGTCAAACGTAATTTTAAATAATTCAATTCATCGTGAATTAGCAAGAAGTTCCAGAAACTATACGAAATAAGGCCAAACTTGTGATTTAGTAGGTATTGACAATTAATAATTGACGTTTCTAATCTTCAATGACCTGCAAATATTTGTTTGTTTTGTCATTAAGTATGAATGAGTTACTATGGTGATACTTAATGCCCTAGGGCATAAAGTGGTACTTTGTCCCCGCGTATCACAGATATAAAATGTGCTATGATAGGTTAGTAAGACATAAATATAATATTATGTGCTTAGTAGATTGTATATTTTTAATCAAATCAAAGGTTTTACAAAGTTTATCATAAACATTGAGGGTCCATTCTGTTTTTCGCCTGTTTGTAATCCTGGGTATGCTTCCTTCCTTGGCATCGGTAATTGGCACCGCAAACGGTCCTCCAGTATCCATACGAAGGCGATGAAAGGTTTGCAGGCTCTGTAATGTCTAAGAAGCTTCGTTTCCAATTCTTTCCGTCTTTGCATACATATAAGAGGCGCCTGCTGACGTCGAAGAAGTGTCTTTCTGCAGGCTCAAAAAAAGACATGTTTCAGCTACGATCTAATAAATGTTCACAGGAATATTCGACCACTTCCGCATCTTCACTCAGAATTACGATATCGTGGAACAAAGTCAAGCATTTTCGGGTAACGAAACGGGTGTACTGTCCAGCCCCCCATATTCCTGTGAAAAGTGAATACTTTAGCGTCTTTAGCCGGAATTTCTTAAAATGTTTTGAAATAATCTTTTTTTTAAGGGGTAACGTAAAGGTCTGTTAAGGTGCCATATTTTGAAAAGGACCTGTACCTCGTCAAAAAAAAAGTAGTTATGAAAGCACGACACTCTATTGTGGAATAAAGTTTTATAACAAACTGGACAATGCAACTAACAGCTACCACTGAAACAATTTAAAACTACAGTCAAAAAACTTCTTACATCAAAAGCATTTTACACTACACAAGAATATTTAATTGATCAATAAACAAAAAAATTCTATTTCGAATAGCTTGTTATTAATTTTTATATATTTTATGTAGTAGTATGTTTGTAATTTTAAAACTATATATGTTCCAATGTTTTTATGTGATTTTATCTTTATCTTTTATCTATTTATTTAATGTATATGTGCCCTAAGCTTACGATGCAGTTTTTAGCAGTTTTATTGTAACATGATGTCGGACTTGTCCTACATTCAAAACTGGATATATTGAATCAATAAAGGTTATGATTATGTTTATGATTACTAAGTTTAGGTACGAACTTACAGCAATTTTGGAAAATTTTCCAACTTCATTTATAGACAAGTTGTCTTTACCTCGAGAGCGCGAAAATATAGCTTCCACTGCGCGGTTTGTTTTATACAGAGAGAAAATGTGCATTATAACTGGGCTAGCTTATGGTTTATACCATCGAACACAAATTAATATTTTACCTTTCGTTTTAACTCCCTCCCTCCTTTAATCTCTTATTTTTCAGCATCTGGAAGTTAACCCTCAACCTCCAACTTTTCCCCACCTATTTTCAGACAAGTTCAGAATTAAGAACACATCCACATATATTTTAAAAACACAGACTTTTATTACTTGAAACTTGAAACTTTGACATATGCCTGGCATCGCCGCCTCTCCCAGGATTTAGTCAACTGTTGTGAGGATGCGGCTCTGGTAGGCACTGTCAGGGACGTTTCACCACTACTTTGTTGCCATCGCGCTGGGCCGCGACGTATGCCAAACAATGTGGTGGAGTTTTTGTGGATTGGGGGGTTGTGGGGGGGACGCTAACTGAGTGTTATCCGACCCGAACGGGTACGGCCACAGCTTCGCCACTGGTATTCTGCCTTAGAGGGTACTCTGCTTTCTAGTGATAGCTTGTTCTCCGGACGTTCATTTGTTTCCGATCTTCATATCCTTTGGTATCGTTCCCTTCCCTGTTCCCCCCGTGCTTCCCCTTTTTATTAAATATAAATTAAATTATTTAAAAAAAAAATTTTAAATTACTCTTTACAGTTTAACCGCAGCTGTTGGCCCAGGTTTATCTATGTCACTGCTGAAAATTAGGTTCATTCGCGAAAAAGATTTAATTTGTTTCAAAGTCCCGTTTTTAAAGTAGATTGACTGATCCATCGTTGATGGAAGACCAAAAAGGAAGTTTAGAAACGACTAATCAGACAAATCTTCCGTGTTTTCGGACTCTAGAAAAGCTGGACCGTGGCTAAAAATCACAGACGTAGAGTCACAGTCGCTGAAAGCGGGTAAAAATAGTATATTTTTAGCCACTCTATTTTCTTCAAGACCAAAGGGCAAGTAGATCTGTTTTGAAACTTTGCCTTTGTCGGGCTTCAGGAAGTAAATATTGGCGGATTGAGCAAGTACAGTTAATAGAACTAATAAATCTATATCTTCGCCGACAATAATCACCGATGGATGAATTGATGCCATTTCAATTGCTGTATTAAGGATGAGACAGTCTGCGTTATCGTTCTGACGTGCGTGCGGCATCAAGGAGCGAACGCCCTACTCATTCGCCCTACGTCAAAATATCATATGATCTTTTTGTCGCAAATTTTGTCTACTTTCCGAATTTCTAGATAATTTTTCTCTGAATACACAAAATAACGGTATTTAAAAAAAATGATTTTTTTCTTTTTTTCAAAATTTTGGGGGGTTGCGGGGGGAATTTTTGGTGGGAAGTTGAAAATTCGAATTCATAGACACAAAAAACATAAAACAAGCCTATGTCCAGAACTACCATGAATTTTGCATCCTAAAATTCTATATTGCCTGGACTATTATAAATAACCAAATTTGGGGATTGACAATAGGCAACTTTACATACTCCGTTCTGTATGTTGTACATACCTACCTACTTACTTGTCCAGCCTCACATTCATCAGTAATGTATAATAAATTGAGAAAGTGACAAAATCGTTACTCTACACTCTACACTACAGTAAAAGCGATTTTGTGTAGGCAAATGTTCCATTACGTCTACGGTTAACATAGAAATATAGGTAATGCTAATAAACACACTAAGGCCAACAAAAGAGAAAATGACGTCTGAAAAGCTAAGCTAAGTGGATTCATAATAGAAGAAGTCGGAAATAAATATCAGGCGAACTAGTTGATGTCAAAGAGAGCTATTGGTGTGTCACAAGCAGAAATAGATGTCGACTAAGGGCTATCAAGAATGACAACGAGCGAGCTTAAAAGACACTTTGAAAGCAAAACAAACCATGCTTTACAAGCTCTCAAGGAAAGCGGGATCATAGAATTTCCATTTTACTGACTGAACTTTATTAGAACGTCCAAAGATTCATTTACGATTGCTAAATGCGGAATATCAATCTTGTGTAACTCCGTTTAGTACGTTCACAACTCCAAATTACATTTTTATGCCAAAAACCAACATTAAATTGCGAGAATGTTTGTTTGCCAAAGGTAAACAACAAGTGTTAGAATCCCATCCTCGGAACGGATTCAATCTATTCCGCACTAATTAAGCCCTGTCTAATGCAGAGCAATTTCTCAAATTCAACGCTTCGGACCACGTCTACGTTTGGCAACTTAATTACACTGGCATTGAAATTGTGCCCGTAGGTAATGATATAGCTCATATTCAGTCATAAAGCTGTTCACTTACCTATATGACTCCAATATAAATTGCATAAGGAGATCTTCTTGTTAAATGTCCTCGAAATCCCTTGACGGCGATTATACCAATTTCCGGACACTAATTTTTTACGAGTCTTGCAAAAAGGTACAATAATGCCTTTGAGAAAAGAATTATTAATGATTCTCTGCGGAGACATTTTCCGGGGCTCTAAATCTTCAAGTGGAACTATTGATGCTTACAGTCACCTATCGATAAATTTATATTATCTTAGATTTTTGTTTATTCACGATTGTAATCAGTATCATAATTGTCATTTTGAAGGATGAGGGAGTTGTATTTTACAACACTTATTTTTCCAGGAGGGAAGAAAGTAGATTCTCGAGGTTAGTAATATATTCATTACATCTTAAGGATAAGTAAGGTTTGTCCACATACGGATGAATGCATAGTTTAGTTCCCGGTACATTTATTACAGATAATCGATGGCGTGCAATGCAATTATATGAAGAAGTTGAAAGGGATTTCGAACGCCAACTAATGATTGTGATTACCTTTTGCACTGAAAGTGCAATCTGTTGATATAAAATACTAGGTCGTACTATACAATGGTCGTACTAACTTCCCTTCAAATAGTATTTTCGATCAATTTGAATTATTAGGCACTTATTGTCGTCAAAATATAAATATATAAATGAGAATCTAACTTTCTAAGGCAGAATTTCTCGCTTATGGTAGGTATAGTAGAGTGGGTGATTGACTACCGCACTTTTTTAATGAACCATGTATGTACGTAACAAGGTGTCAGCGTTATCCTTTTGTTCTAGGAGGCGAGGTATTAATTTTTACGGGGAAGAGACGGTGTAGAGTTGGTGCATTTACTTTTAGGATTATAAGGGTAGTTTACTTTAATGCAATGTAATGCAATTTAATGTAAAATTTAATTGATCGCTAAGCCGGGTGTAACAACGTGCTAAACCGTAATCGACCGCATATTTTCCTTTTTTAAATTTTTCCCTTGCCATAAGAGATGAAGATCAACCATATTCGTAGCCGCGGTTACTGCGGTACCTCACGGAATGTTAACAAAAAAACCTCTTCATTTTACGTCAAACCGTTTTCGGCTTAAAATCGATGTACGGACGTACTTACAAGTTACAAGACATTCCCATCATGTATTTTCAGCGGTGGTGTCGCGACAAAAGGACGCGGATATTTGAACGCGCGACAAAAGGACGCGTAGTGAGTAGTGACCTTCCTTCGTACTTCATTCAGTCTTAGGACTGGCAGTGAAAATACAAGTTGTTAATGGTTATATGGTTATAGCGGCCATTGTCTTGTCATCAATATTTTTATTTTATTTTGTATAAGGTTTCTAATTTTTTTACTTTTAATCTTTTATTGTGTTTTTATATTTATATTTTGTTAGAATTTAAATTTGGTAACAGCGTCAAGTTTCAAATTTGTAATTGGAAGTTTTGTGCAATTCCTCATAAATATTCTGGTGGTGGTTTCTAACGACACTTATCGTAAGTAATTGCACTTGCACAAGTGCATCAAAATTACCGATAATTTTTTTGAAAGCATGTTGTCTAAAAACTGCATGAGTTTATTTTCATATTTTGGCCAAAGAGCCCGACACAAAATACGAAAATGACCGAATGCAGTTTTTTACTGACAACATGCTTGAATAAAAAATTATCATATATAATACCATAAGTAGTCGAAGTATTGTCGAATATTTTTGAGCTGCTGTCACGAATGCTAGTTACGCTGATTAATACCACGAGCGCTTGCGCGAGGGGTATTAAAAAGCGTAACTAGCATGAGTGGAGCAGCAGCTCAAAAATAATCTACAAATACTTCGACTACGAATGGTATTCGGAGGACTATTCAATGAATCAAAAGAAAAATTAAGCATAATTACCCACGCGAATGTATTTCCATGACAACAATAAACGTCAAAATAAATTACGGAAGTTGCTTTTCATTTTGCTATTGATTCTATTCGAACTTTCGTGCTCCAAGCTAATTCGTTATGAGGGATTAAATTAAAAGATGTGGTGATAAGTCGGTTGTCGAAATTGATTAACAAACTAAGAAGAATGTTCCGGTTAATACGACAAAATTTCGCGTCATTTCACTAGTGGAAGTTTGACAAATGTCATTGAATAATCGCATTGAATTGTCGCTGAAATACCACACGTGAAATTATCACTTATAATTGCACAAGAGGTTTGTTTACCGAGTAAATTTGGGTTGTTAAGGTAATGAAAATCTGTTGCCTAGCAATTAGACGAGAAAAACTGTCAACTAATAAAAATGCGACACCGCAGGTGGAGCATTTTTAACCGCAGGTGGAGCATTTTTAGGTTGACAGTTTTTCGAGTCCAATTGCTAAAAGGAAACAGATTTGAATTGCCACAACCCAAATTTATTCGGTTTAAATACAAACCTCGAGTGTAATTCGGCAGGAGAATTTAACGAACAAGAAATTCACCAAACTAATCAATTATTGACAGACGTCAAACTAGTCATATGGGTAAGGATAATGCGATTATTGGTTCGAAAATGAATAAGTGAAAAAACCACTAGTGCATTTGTCGCTGGAAAGGTTGCAGGTAACTTTTGCCGCTGTCAAAGTGACAATTACACTGCGGCTTATGTGATTTTTTATACATGAGTTGAATTGTCGCTGAAATACCACACGTGCAATTATCACTATAATTCGTTCCCATTGGCGCAGCAATTTGAAATCGAGACATTTCACTGGTTGAAATGTGACAAATGTTAGATGAATTGAATAGTCAAGTTTATTTTGATGCACGAGTGTAATTCGGAGGACAATTCAATGCGATTATTCAATGACATTTGCCAAACTTCAACCAGTGAAATGTCGCGAAATTTTTTCGTATTAACTGGAACATTCATCTTAGTTTGTTAATCAATTTCGACAACCGACTTCACCACATCTTTTAGTTTGATCACTCATAATGAATTAGCTTGGAGCACAAAAGATCGAATAGAATCAATAGCAAAATGAAAAGCAACTTCCGTAATTTATTTTGACGTTATTATTATCGTCATGGGAATAATGTCATGAGCTTCGGGATTATTACGTATAAATATACATTCGCGTGTGTAATTACGCTTAATAGCCCAGGCACTTTAGACAAAAAAATGCCTTAAATTAGACAAAATTAGTAACTAGCTGATTTTTGGTGGAGTGTTAGTATATGATAAGGTAAGTATTTTCTGAAAGTTCCCCTTGCTTCCCCCGCTTGCTTCACCCGGTACAGCGATAGAGAGAGCCTGTGACCGGAAAGTAATGAAATAGCTATTGTGCTCCATCTATGGCACCGATTTTGGTGGTCGTGGTGTCAAATTGTTCAAAATGAAAGTGGTTGTGGTAAATAATAACCACTGCAATAATCCATAACATTTTGAGGTGTTTTATTTAGAATTTTATGTAAATTTTAGCAATTTTTTAACCACAAATCCAATAAATAATTAAAGCGCTTCCAGAGCACCTAAAATGAAGAACTTTGTTACAATTTCGCATCTTTAACATCCTTATCATCCTGCAGAGGATGCGATCGATGCATTGGCGAAATCTCCAATACAGCGGGTAAACTTGGAAGGACAAGCTCGAGCGCAGTCACAATGTCTATCACACTGGTCTTTACAATCATATGTATAATTAAATGAAAAAGCTCGCCAGGGGCTTGGTGCCGGGGTGACTTGCTCGTGAGATATCCGGAATCCCCATTCTGTGGGTGTTACTGGTTTCCAAGTCAATTTACCTGAAGATACACGCGGTGAGAATGGAGAAACGCCGTGTCAGCCGTCGGTTGGACTTTGGAGAACGAATGGCCAAGTCGAATTTCCAAACTGTTTTCTTCGTTTTTCCGAATCAAGACGAGGTCTTGTCGAATCTCGACGTCGCGCCGCATGTAAACCTTTTTTGTGCGGCCAATTTTTTTTAACGTCGTCTTGTATGGTAAAAACCTTTATTTTTTTAGTAGTTGGTTTAACGAAAAACATTTTCGAAGAACATTCCACTTAAGTGATCATAAGCGCGAATAAATTCGCATCCATCGCAACTACGGCAACTTGGTCTAAAGTGGTCGCCTCGATAACGACCGTCACAATCAAGGTGTCGGCGTCTTGCTTTACCTGAAAATCCACACAGCGAGATCTTCTGCTTTCCTCACAGTCGTTCGTGCTCGTTGATGAATCATACCCGTCAAATACATACTACCACTGTGGACTGACCATAGTGTGTCAGTACATACGTATTGGACATACGAATGGCAAATATCCCGATTAGCTAGGCCGCAGTCAAACTCCTTTCCTGAGAAGGAATCCTACATCGACAACGTATAGCACTTTGTAGGTGGGTGGACTAACAGTGTACGTAGCATACTTCTCATGAAAGCTCATCAAACAACGATGGTGCGGCTTCGGAGCGAGCTCATACGAGAGATTCCTTGTGGAATGTTCGACATGCAAGTTATTCTCATAAAAAGCTGATAAGGGTCTACTCGTGTCTCCTTGCCTCTAATTTTTAATGTGCCGTTTACGACGCGATGTTCAGTGGTTTACCTCGGCTTTACCACCCGCATGTTAGTAAGGGATGTATTTCAGTGGGTTCAAAAATGACCCTCCCCACTCCTTTGACGGAAATACACGTTTTGAAACACCAGGATCCAGGAATCAAACATCAAACAAAATCTCAATGATGTCGGTCTATCGGTCAGTCTGTAGGTACACCCATTTCCGCCAAACGGCTGGACCAATTGGACGCCGTGTACACATATTCCTATAAATTATATAAATGGGACACTGCCATTTTTTTATGTTTCTTTGTAACGTCACAAAAATTACCAAACATTTTAAATAAAACAGTTTTAAATGCCATGAATTGTTGTAGTGGTTATTGTTTAGCATAACCACTACTATTCTGAACAATTTAAGTCCACAACCACCAAAACTGTGCCGGAGATGGAGCGCAATAGCGATATTATTGTATTCGCGCCACTTAAGTCTTTTTTATCGCTCTACCGGGTGAAGCAAGCGGAGGAAGTGAGGGGAAGAAAATACTTACCATATCACACACTAACAACTCACAAAAAATCAGCTAGTTACTAATTTTGTCTATTTTTTAACCTAAAGTTCCTGGGCTATAAAGTTTCTTTTGATTCATTGAATAGTCCTTCGAATACCATTCGTAGTTCGGGAAATATTCATATATAATACCATAAGTAGTCGAAGTATTTGTGGATTATCTTTGAGGTGCTGCTCCACTCATGCTAGTTACGCTTATAATTAGCGTAACTGGCATTCGTGACAGCACCTCAAAAATAATATTCAAGTATTATATCCCAAGTGCACGCCAAATACCTGAACATTTCATACTCAGATCTGGTATTTGGCGTGCACGAGGTCTCTCTCTCTCTCTGAGAGGGTGGGGTGGGTCAAATGAAACCCGGCCCGCGGGCCTTGTGCGTGATGAGATGGGTGCAGAAGTACATCGATGGGTCAAAGAGACAGTCCGTACTGTCAGGTACACGGCGAGCATGTGTTTTCTGTAGTGGCCGCTAGGGCAGCCCGTGTATCAATGTTTAAACTGACAGCGTCAGCATGGAGGCGTCGAAGGAGGAAAGGTAAGATGTAAGATTTTTGACATCTGAAAGGGTGAAGTCGATCGAGATTCATCGCAGAATGGCTACTGTGTATGGTGACAACAGTTACAGTTACATGCCATTTTCACGTTTTTGGACCCATACCTTTGAATATAAAATTTTTATATTCAAAGCCCATACGAAGAAGACTTCAAAGGTCGTCGTTTCATGTATGCAGTATGAGGTCTGTGATTATATCGCTTTACGCCCGAGGGAATTCTGGAAGGGAGGCATTCTTGGTCTTGTTCGTCCCTGGGATAATTGCTCTGTGCCCTGCTCTGTGCCTATTAACTTTGTAAGTGTACCGGTAAAGGAGAATTTACTGCGGGTCGAGTTTAATTTGACTGCGCGTAGTAGTTAGTCTAAATAGGTGGTTCAAATTCGTGGCTCGCCATTGGGGTATCCGCAACGGCGAGAGTTACTGTGTAGGATAAATGGCGGCAAAGTTGTCCCTTTTTGTGACTACAAAAAATGCATTTAAATTTTTTTTGAAAAATCATTAAAAATAAAAATAATAAAAAAATTGAGGTATCACTGAAAATCTGAAAATGTTAAATTTCTTTTATATTTTCCCTAACTTAAACGGTCGGAAATGGACGACTCCCGTTAGCACCTCATATGGGAACTTCCTTTCGGAATCGGAGACTAAATCTGTTAGGTATCAGAATTTCCATATCACGCTGGATGTAGAAACTACAAGCTACTACTTTCTTTCTTATGGACATCGTATTGGATTTTTACGGAATGAGACATAAATGACATAAATTTACAAGGAAAAGTACAAAATTCTACATTCATTTCTCAACAAAATATCAACGGGTAACTAGATCTTGCTGAATTACATGGCTATGATGGCGATGCATTCAAATGAATTTCTTTGTTTGTCCTCTATCCGACTGTTTAATCTAGAGAAATTTGACGTTTTGTTTCTCGGTGATAAAAAATTTTCTCAATTTCTCAATAGCTCAATTCAGTCATTCAAATGATACCGTACATTACTTATAAATGAAGTGATACTGGATATTTGCTTAATATTTTGAGTATTTAGCGCATTTCTAATTCTCAAAAAGGAGCTTAATGTATCACTAACTGTCGACTGTTAGTGCGCCTTGTAGAAATCGATTAAGATGTCGGCAACGGAAAATTGTAGAACTTTCGGGTTTTCGGCATTATTCGTACTATCCTGTTACTCCTACATCGCTTAGTCGGAAAGTTGAAAACGATTGCGTACTGTGCATAATTCGTTGATGAATCTCAAAAGGTTAGCGCCGTCAAACCAAATTTTTCAAATTGAAAAATTGAAGGGTCAAGAGAATTTTGCCGATTGGAAATTTGCTGTACAAACATATTTGGAGCACGAAGATCTGTTTTTAAGCACATAGTAAGTAAATGAAACACCTCTCGAGGTCGCTAGACCTATTTGGGCGTTCGTCGTTGACAATGTTATGGTGCCGGGCTGCCGGCTTCAAAATCAACGATAATTTTGCAGGATCGCCTTAGAGATTTGCCCCAATGATAATGGCGACAGAGAATATAGTGGAATCGATATAACTACACAACTCGTGCTACTTAGAAATGCGACTACCGTACTGTTCCGTGTGAAAGCACAGGACGCAGCATAACAACTGATCCTGGTGTACGCATCGATGTAAGAGAGTGCGCATGCGCTCTCTGTATATGATAAAAGCAAACAGAAATATGAATTACATTAATTTAAATTAAGGGTAGTCTTAACTTAATTTTCTTAGGCAATCCGTTTCCAGTGTATTTGTTTACATATTACAATTGCTAAAAATGTATTGCACTCGATAAATACATGAGCGAAGGTTGGCCTTATGTGGGATCTTAGACTAATAGTTTCCAATATAATAATCAAATGTGTTGGTCAATAACAAAAATCTAATCCAAGTTGAATTCTATGTTCATTTGTAGGAGTTTTCGTAATTTTCCACTCAACATGTATATGTATATACCTACTGCCAAAATAACTCTGGGAACAAATATTTGATGCTATTTGATATGGTCCTTTATTTCAAATGGTAATCAGAAGTGAGTAATCGCCGGTATACTCTAATACAATACCAATATTTCAAATGTATGCAGGCAGCAGTTGCAATTGAAATTTTAGTCAATATGCCATAAATTGTAGAACTTTCCGCTCAGGCCGCAATTGAAAACCTATTTTTGACTTATAATATACGTACCCAATATTACAAGATTATAAATTGCGCCGCGCCGCGCGCGTTCAGTTTTAAGTAAAAAGTTTTACTGCGAAATTTACCAGCGTTTATTTCGGTGGACAACTGCAAACTTTTGAAATTAATCAGCTTACGCTCTATACTTTCAGCAATTACATTGAAGTGCTTTTCGATACTTTATAACTAAGTATCAGGCAGTGTAGGTAATTTATTAGGTTTCAAGTACAGAAATATATAGTTTGAAAAATGACATATTTATTCTATTTAAACTTTGCAGAAAGATAACATTCACGGGGAATGAGACGTAACTTTAAACTATTATTCAAATTCTAACAGTTTACCAAACTTTTGATCGCAGAGATGCCTTTAATGCGTTGCTGTGCCTTTGTATGCGTTTAATTGTCTGAAAATGTACGCCATTTTCTTATTATAATTTGCTTTCATTCCAAAAAGTTAAGTACAAGTACAGGCCTTTAAATATGCTTTATTTAGACTAAAAGATAGGACACTCTTTATTAAAACCTATATGGCTCATTACTCATTACATAAACTACAAAACGATCTTAGTTCCAATGCAGGGTACTATTCAGTGCCTGACGATTTTAGATTGGGTACCCACCCAACGGGTTAGTTACATTTACAGGGGTGAGAAACTCCTCTTGTAGAAAAAAACTTTTTTACTCTACAGCACTGGTAAAAATTTTACTGTAACAATTAATTTTTTGTAATGAAATAATTAATACCACGGCTAACTCAGCTGAATCAATTTTCACCTTGCCGAAGTTTGTTTCTTTATCTTCACATAATATAATCTAAAAATTAAAACTGGATATTTTTGTTTTAACACTCAAATAAGTGCTCGCATAAATTGAAATGTTTGAATATATTGTTGAAAATAATGTCGTTTTAACTCCAGTTTTCTTTGCCTTTTTTGTGATTTAAACGATTAATGTCATGCTATTAATACAAAATAAAGTTTAAACCTGTGCTCACGTCCAAATCTAATCAATTACATACCTATATTTTTCTAATATTCGTAATTAATCACACACCTGGTAGAAAAACCTATTCAAAATAAATGTACACACCTCTTGATTGTAAATAAAATATAACCTACTCAAGAGAATTGTATTACTGAACTTAAAATTGAACTCACTATTAATGAGCAAAAAATTACCAATATTTTTGATTTGGGTTCACTGATCATTTATTGAAATACATAAACTTGTTCATAGGATATTTTCCCATGGGACGAACTCTTCTGGAATGTTAGAATGACTTTAAACATAAATCTTTTATACAAAATTCCCAAAAAAATCTACTCTTACATGGTTACACAATGCAAAAAATTCTAAATTACTTATAATTATCGATGAGTCAAAATTTTTTTCCAGTTAACAGTTCATCTTTTCCTTTGGAAGAGTAGCAGCAATTTGGAAAATTGGGTCGTGGACACCATTTTGTACCACCAAGTAAAGAATTGGTTACTCGTTGAAAGTGAATCTCGAAATATGGTTGACGGATTTAAATCCAGAGCAAACCGTGCTTCAGATTGTACGCAGTCTATTAATTGAAATTTTATTTACTGGAATAGTTACGAACGTTCCGCGGTATGGAAAGGTTTTGACAGCCAACAGACGCGTAAATTTATTGTCTTTAAACTTTTTACCGGTTGCCGTTTAATGGAGATCTAATAACACTCCGTATACACAATAAAAGTGCACAATTTTGATTGATAAACTTGTTTTAAACGTAACTAGCCACTTAAAATATAGCGCAATGGAACGTTTTGAACCTTGGAGCTTAACGCTAATCTGATAATACCACGAAACGACGTTGTTCGTTTTCGCCTTAAAAGGTAGCACTTCGCACCCCTGAAAATAAATTCGACATCCATTCACCACACTGCGAAGTTACCTTGTTGCATAAAAACCGCCTCTTATTATTGGTTTTGTTCGACAGGACAGCTGCCACTGAATGTATGAAGTATCCACGACCATAAATTCGTCTTCGGTTGCGCGGTTAACGATTGTTTTATATACGGCGACTTCAACGATAACCAAGCGTTCACTTGGTTTTTTATTCATCTGAAGGTTTAGCAGAAATATCTTCCCTTATTCTCCGTCACAACGGTTTATAGAAGCTGCAGTACGTAGCGTTTCGACTCTTATCTGCTTGACTACTCTTTTTATCTCTTAACGCGGTTTATTTCGCGAATATTAGTTCTGTTCCCTTTCATTATGGTATAAGGTACGTGACGTATAAAATACCCTATACCGGCAAATTTTCAAATTTAACAGAAAATCTTTAAAGCCTAAGGCGACCTGTTACATACCGTGTGTACTCTATCTTCTTGCTTCGGATTCCGCACTCTCGGAAACGGTTTTATATTTCCATACCGCAAATTATACCTTTATATGTATATGTTGGGCGCAAGTCCCGAAAACGGCCAATGATCGTTTTATTATTATCGGTGTTTCTTGTGAGAACTCAGGTCTAGCCTGGTTAACTAATCGCACGGATTAAAATCAAGTAACGATTAGTGTCTGTGTCTGTGTCTGGTGAAGTTATGTAGGGTCCTTAAAAAAAAAAAAAAAAAAAAAAAAAAAAAAAAAAAAAAAAAAAAATAAAAAAAAAATAAAAATAAAAAAAAAAATCACACACGTACATTGGACATCTAGGGATAATGTAATTCGTACTTACCAACATACTTATTGATGGGCACAATAGCCAACGCTATCAGGAAAGAGGAAAACAAAACAAAAAAAAAATCACACACGTACATTGGACATCTAGGGATAATGTAATTCGTACTTACCAACATACTTATTGATGGGCACAATAGCCAACGCTATCAGGAAAGAGGAAAACAAAACAAAAAAATCATTATAATAATTCCTGTAATTTTATAAAATGGAGTTTATTGTGTAAGTGTTTCTTTGGCTTTGCGTTTGGGTTGAATACGAGTGGGTTGTGATAACGTGGTGTGCTTCTGTGAAGAAGGAGTTTT